>NC_034591.1:162956065-162969424 GCF_900095145.1 Mus pahari
AGAGAGAGAGAGAGAGAGAGAGAGAGAGAGAGAGAGAATGTACACACACACAGAGGGAGAGGGAGAGAGAGAGAGACTATGAAGGTACACACAGAGAGAGTACAGCTATGAGTGCACACACACATGCACACAGCATGGTTGAATGGCTTACGTGCCATCAAATGTCAATAGAATTCAGGAAATGAGGGATAATGAAGGCTACACCAGTTACTACAGGACACCTACCAGTAAGAAGGAGGAACTGGGAAAGATTGGAAGGAGGAGAGGTCCCAACCTGGCAGGGGCCACTGAATTAAAACTATTATAAAAAATAGTAATTTTGAAGACAATAAAACTACAGCTGATGCTGTGTACTAGAGAAAAGAATTGGGAAACACATTTGGAGCACTGGCCATTTATAGCAAGCTATTGAGAGCCTTAAATCCCAAGTGGTATAATAAAACTTGTTTCCACAGTTTTCTATGATTTCAGACAGAAGAGAGGCCTGGAAAAATAGTCAGTGAGCTATGAATCTTGATGTGGTGAAAATAATTATGGTCGTCTGGTGCCGGGAGAGACACTGGCAACCGGAAGAAAGGAAACAAAGGAAAATGATCCCAAAGCCAAGACAAAAACAGCGTTCTGAACTAACAGACAAGGACTTGTCAGAAATGGCCCTGCCTCTCACTTAGGGGAGACATGGACAGAACAGAGTTCTTGGGAAGGAAATCCAACTTGCTTATTGACCAGCTGAGCTTGGGGTAGTATAGAAGGAAGCGTCTCCAGACTGTAGGTGGGTGGGTGACCCCAGCATGATGCCCAATGCTCCGACTTCCTGTTAAGTTAGAGAAGTGTCTTTCCTGATCATTTTGGGTGTTTGGGTCACATTATAGTTAGGTATCTCCTCTGGAGTTTAAGCTCTGGCAGACATGGAACATGCTACCTCCTTTCTTCAAACAAGAGGATTCAGTCTCACTCTTGATCCTCTGGGAGTTTGTATGAGTCTCACTCTGGTGTCCTTGTGCCAGCTAGCATGACCTCTACCCATGCACCCATGTGCTGGCATGACCTCTACCCATGTACCCATGTGCTAGCATGACCTCTACCCATGCACCCATGTGCTGGCATGACCTCTACCTATGCACCCATATGCTAGCATGACCTCTACCCATGCACCCATGTGGCACACAGACACCATCATACATAGTGAAGTGACTAATGGCCACCACTTTTGTTCAATTCTACTTTCAGAAGAAAATAATCCAACATGAAGTAGCATTTTACATTCATGAGAATATTTGGCTTCAAGAAACTGATACCCAAAGGCTTCCACTAGGAAATAGTGTTGCTCCGATTCAGACTCCTAGTAACTTCCTAAAGGTCAAATGACGATGCAAGCTATAGTAAGGACAGCGGGATCTGCCAACAATCACTGATCTAATTCACATGAAGTCACAGAAGATGCTAGCAACAGTTCAGCAGGCATCAAGACCATGAGTTCGGATCATGAGTTTGGTCAGAAAGTACTGGAAGCAATGATAAGTCTTTGTTAAGGAAAGTGGCACAAACCCACAGTTGAGCTCGCAGAGATCTGCTTGAATTCATAAATAGCAAACCAATTGATAGAACAGAGAATTTGCTTGCACGTAATTTGTCCCCCAAGAGGGCATCAGAAAAGTCTTAGGAACAGAATAGGAGGTACCAGCAAGAGATGGACCCATGGACATTTTAGGGTTTCCTCTCAACAGGAGCTCTAGAGCACATTTTGCTCCAGTGCCTAGAAAGTCTAAGGTCTCTGACACAGGAGGCAATGGAGAGTTATTCAGTCCAGTTTAAGCAAAGATTAGGTTGGTTTGAGAATAGAGAAATTTCACAGACCAGGCATCTTAGGAATGAGACTGAATGACCACCAGCCACTGGCAATGAAGACAACCTCTCCCTGGGCCACAGGCCTCACTTCCACCCTCCTGCTTCATCTCATTTCTGCTCCCTTGTTGAAACTGAGGCTGGAGCACTGCCTTTCCTTTGCTCTGTCATTGGTCATTGGTCATTGGTCACTGGTCATTCCATTGGTCACTTCACAGCCAGTTGCCTCATCTTTAGGTCTTCATCCTCAAGAGCAGCACCTGGCTAAGCTCATCCTCTGGAATTGAATCCTACAGGCCAATGACACCAACTCCTCCCATCCTTCATGTCCAGTGTAGGCGTCACTTCATCATATAAGCCTCCTTTGTCTGACTTCCTCCCCAGGCCAGGCTGCAGTCCCACAGCACCAAGTCTTTAGCATATTGCCCTGAGCCTGCCCAAGAACATTCTTTCACTAAAATGGGGAGCTCTCAGAGGCAGGAACCATGTCTCTGTAGTCATTTCCCTACACCCAGATCTTTAAATAAATGAACTCAAATCCAAAGAGTTTTTATAACCAGCCTTATATTAAACACCTTAAACTGTGTTTCACACCTATGATCCTTGCTTGTTTAAGAACATCCACCTATCTGTGCTTGCACTTGCCCATCCTCCTAGTACTTAGCTAGGGATAGTCTTGGGTAATAAAGATCAGCTAGCAAGAATACAGTCCCCTCTGAGAGCCACAGAAATTCAAAGGCATAAATAAAGTTACACCAGATTCTTACTTCACACTGAATATTAATATGGCTTAGAGGAGATTTTTCTTACTCTGGATAAATATACAGTAAATTTTAAACGTCATTTTGACTCTGAGTTTTCTGATACAGTGTCAGTGGTTAGTATCTTAGAATCAGATATAGATTCATAAGATAGAACAGTAAATTTCTAGACATCCAAGCAATGAGAAAACATGGTGAGCACTTGTAAATGTCACCCTTAGTTCATTTCTTACCTGTAGTCAAGACCTGTACTGTACCTAGACTTTAAACCAACACTGTTCCTTTCTCTAACCTTTCTCCAAGTTTTTAATACACAATGACACATTGGTTACACTCTGCTCTAGGCACGGACTTCAAAACATGAATTGTGTCTGTCTGCTGATGAGCACTCTAACCATTCCAAAAGTTTCAGGTAAGAACCACCAGATGCCAACAAAACTTCAATTCCACAGAGTGGGAGACATCTAGGAGGCTCTTATTCTCTCATTGTCACTCAACACACAGTAGGCGCCTGTGAACACTGATTTCTGTGTCCCGATCCACTGCACTACCTTGGCTCCATTCCTGTTGTGTTACCATAAAAAAGACTAGACACAAGAACATACTGAGTTTGATACTGACTCCAGGAAGCTCCTCTCTAGACTGGGGTCTTTGTTCAGCCTTGCAGCTCAGGTGAACTCAAGCCTCCACATGACTGAATGAAGTTGACAGGTGTTTACAGAGTCTAGGACCCCTTATAGTACAACCATCACACCGCAGAGCACTTGTGTTAGAACCACAGTTGGCAAGGAACAAAAATTTTAAATTAAAAGCTTTGCATGGTGTGCACTACAGTTTGTTATTTTTGTCATTATAAAAATGATTTTAGTCATTATGTTCCAATTTTTCAAGAAAAGGATTGTTCCCTTAGCTTTTATCAGGTTTTCAGCAATTGAAGATTTTAATAGAAACATAATATGTGGAATCATGCCATTTTCTTCAAGAGGTAAAAAGCCAATTACATTTGATCAGTATTTTCCAGCTGGGTAAAGGAAGGATGGTAAAGGAACCCTGAGATTTAGTGAGGCTAGCACAAACGTTCCAGCAGAAGTGAATTTACAGACATGAAATCATTCATTTAATACATAGTTATTGTAGATCTTCCTCTGCTAGGGACACAGAAGAAAGTGATACAGACCTCAAGGCCTCCCATCAAGGGGGAAAGAGTGATTATCAGGTAAACAATGAGACAGAAGTAAAGGCAGGTTTCCAGAGCATCTAATGTATCCAAGACACCAGATGAGAGCATTCAGGCAATAAGTCCGAGGAACAATAGAGAAACATTGTTGCTAAGGAGAAGGTAAAGTAGAGGAAATGCCGGAAAAGCCTTGGGGCAAGTGGAGCTTGGCAGGAAAGTGGGGCACTTAGGATGGACGCCTACTACTAAAGAGGAAGAGAAAGGACTGGGTCAGTGAGGTCAAGATCACAGTGGTGCCTTGCCAAGAGCTGTCACCCAACATTAATGTTAGAACTGTAGGCTTGACTGGGGTGGATGAAGGAGACAATGTAGACAGCATGACTGCCAAGTAGTTTAGACTGGACAAGTCATAAGCCAATTTTTCTAGTTTGCTTTCTGTTGCTATGATAAAGACCATATCCAAAAGCACCTTGCTTTTCATCTTATGTGTCCCAGTCAATACCCATTAAGA
This sequence comes from Mus pahari, assembly GCF_900095145.1. Taxonomy (NCBI): domain Eukaryota; kingdom Metazoa; phylum Chordata; class Mammalia; order Rodentia; family Muridae; genus Mus; species Mus pahari. The sequence goes on from NC_034591.1 coordinate 162,960,360, forward strand.
AGCAAAGTCAAGGCAGGAACTTAAAGTAGAAACCATGGGAAAAGCTGCTTACTGCTCAGGTAGCTTTCTCCTACAACCCAAGCCCACCTGCCTAAGCATGGCACCACCCACGGAGACCCAGACTGGCCTACATCAACTAACAATGTAACAACAACAAAAATGCCTCACAGGCCAATCTGATTGAGGCAAGTTTTCAGTTGAGGTTCCCTCTTCCCAGGTGACTCTGTCTTTGTGTCAAGTTGACAGCAGAAAGTAACTGTGACCTGCACTGAGCCCTAGGGGTGTCTACAAGTGGTAGTCGCTGGTGAAGGCTTGTGCCTTCACAGGTTGTGGATTCATAAGCCACCCTTTCATTTTTCACTTTAATAAAAATACAATGACTCCTTTACCCTTTAACTTTTAATTACAGCTCTCCACACAAATTGAAAACAGACACATTTACCATTCTGTGTCATGCCCGTAGGTCCATTGATTAGCACGCTCTATTCATCCCAGGTTGGAGAGGTTATTGATCAGCCACAGAAATACTGACTGCTTTAGATAAAATAGAAAAGGTGGGAGAATACATGATTCTGGTCAGCAGCACACCCTCAAATAACTATCTGCAATTCATAATAGCTCCGGCATGGTTTAACAAGACACTGGAAATCAAGTTCTAAAAGCCATCTGAGTCTGGGGGATGTAAGCCACTTGGTTGTGCTGCAAGTTCTTAGAAGCAGGTACATGCTGCAGGCTCTTAGAAACCACACCATGGGTGAGGAATTCATCATGCCTCAGGGAGCCAAATAGATGCTGGACTAACAGGTTCAAAGACAGTCTTCTTTCTGAAAAACTAAAAATACAACTACCACACAGCCACCTATCCCACTAAGGGTTTATACTCAGGAGCAACGAAAATCAGTAGTCAACAGCCAAGACGACTGTTGAAAGTTTTTGTTTTCGTTTTTTAATATATAATATATTGGTTGGAGATGGCTTGGCAGTTAAGAGCACTGACTGCTCTTCCAGGGGACCTGGGTTCGATTCTCAGCAACCCTATGGCAGCTAACAGCCATCTGTAACTCTGGTTCCAGAGAATCTCACATCTTCTTCTGGTCTCTGAGGCATGTACATACATGCAGTCAAAACATCCATTTGTAGTGGATACTTCAAATGGCTAGAATTCAAGTCTGATACTGCTTGAATCCTAATGCTAATACTGGTTCCTCAAGACCTGGTTGCACCAGAGTACATAGAACCAAGTGACGCTATGTGACCTTGCCCCCAAGTTATTTCTGATCGATGAATAAGGATGTCAATAGCCAATAGCTGGTCAGAAGAGACATAGGCAGGGTTTAGGGTTCCCAGGCCTGGGGAATAGGGGAAACCCATGGGAGAGAGAGAGAGAGAGAGAGAGAGAGAGAGAGAGAGAGAGAGAGAGAGAAGAAGAAGAAGAAGAAGAAGAAGAAGAAGAAGAAGAAGAAGGGGGAGGGGGAGGGGAGGAGAAGAAGACACTGTGGGTTAAGAGTCTAGAAAACACGGCCCTGACAGCTGGCCAATTGGAGTTAAGAGGAGCCCAGATAAAACATATTAAGTAATAACTTAGGGTGATCAACAGGAAAGTAGATTCTAATAGCATAGAGGGTAGATATCTGCTCAGCTCTTGTGCTGTCTAAGGCTTATTGTAAATAATAAAATGTGTGTGTGTCTTTTATTTGGGAACTAAATGACCAAAGGCAAGGTAGAAACCCAGGATCAGAAATAAGTTCTACAATACGGATAGATAGATAGATAGATAGATAGATAGATAGATAGATAGATAGACATAGATATCAACTACTCACACAAAATACTATTTATTTGTGAAAGAATGAAGTGCTACCAGTTGTCCCAACATGGGTGGAACTGGAAGACACTGTGTCTAATGAAGAAGTGGGGCACCAAAAGACAATACCATGTGTGCTCATTAGTACACAGTGGGGGGGGGGAGGTGCTCTCTTGGAAGTGTAAAGTAGAAGGTTGGGTACTGATGTGTAGTTAGAAAGACACTTAGAAGTAATAACTTCTGAAGTCTACAGTAGCTATAGCTGACAACCATTAATTATATATCTAAAAATAGCTAGTAGAGATGATTTTAAGTATTCCGAACACAAAGAAATGACTGACGTCTGAGGTGATGGATATGTCAATTACCCAGATCTGATCACTGCACAGTGTTTACATGCATTAAAATGTCACATGGTACCCATACATGTGTGCGATTACATTGTGTCAATGAAATCACAAAACAAAATGGGGCACAGAATTTATAAACCCTTAAAAGAACACCAGAGAAACAAAAGTGACATCTAGAATAATGAGCCTGTGATAGCGAAACCAAGGAAGAAGGAGCTAAGGCACAGAGCTGGTGACAAAGAGAAAAATCCACTGGGGAGGGGAGGTGAAACAGAATAATAGACTAGCATGCTCCAGAGGACACATAATCAAGCAGATACAACTCCTACCTAGGGAATAAATTAAAGGTAATTTTATGAACTGTCAAGTTATCAGATCCTAATACAGACATCTTAAAGGAGTGTGAGAACCACCAGGGAACAATGTGCACAGAGATAAAGCCCAGCGCTTCCACATCTTAAACGTTTGAAGGAGAAGGAAAGACTAAGAAGAAGGGAGCCGACAAGCTGTGTTCATGGGAGACTTAGTGTTTCTTTCTATAACATGTACCCGGTGAGAGAAATAACAGAATCGGGTGAAAATGACTTCTCGATCTGAAAACAGAAAACTCTATGTCCAGAAAGTCTCACAGCTGAGAACACTCCACAGAGAGAGAACGGTGGTTTAAAATACGAATACATTTAAAATAAGAAACGAAAGCTGATTCTTTAGGATTGGTGTGTTGAAAATTAACAAGAAAAGAGTTATATATAACAAATAAAACAGTTATTTAGAAGAAAGAAGAAAACATAAAAAGGAAAGGAATTTCAAAGTTACTTAAGTTATGCTTTGAGAAGCATAAAATGTAAGTAATACTATTTAAAGCATATCAAGCCTTGTCAATGGGGAAAGCCAGCCGAAAATTTGGGTTTTATCACCTGATGGAATATTCAGACTAATTTATTAAATCAAGCTCAGTATTAAAAGGAACATTAACAATTATATCAAATGTATTATTGTTGATGTTGTAAGATTGGTAGCTAATCTTTTAAATTGGAAGTAAAAAGTGTAAAATCAGCTAAGAGACATCACAGTAAGACAGAATCGAAAAGACAATCATACAGGAAACCTTCCTAGGGAAAGGACCCAGTAGAAAGAAATCAATTACAGTAAGTGGTAGAGCCAGGTGGAGTGTCTCACAGCTGTAACCTCAGCAAGTGGGGAGCTGAGGCAGGAAGATTTCTGTGTGTTGGAAGCCTGCCTGGGCTGTAGTATGAGACCCTATCTCACAGTTAATCAATTAATTCAGCAATTAGTTAGTTAGTTACTTAGAATGATAAGTGAAATAAAGTTAAATAAGTACTGTTAATATAGTTAAGTAAAGTCAAAAAATTGACAAATAATAAGGATTAAAGAAGATGAGATATGGCTGCTTACTCTCAGCAGCTAGGCACAGGGTTCTTCGTGGTTTCTCCCATGAGCTTTCAGGTCACCAACAGCTCCGATGCCTTCCTTTCCTCTCACAGCCAAGTCGAGACAGAGAAGTTGAGTCGTTTGTCCAAGGTGTAAGCTGTAAGCATGAGACATCAACCACACAACCCCTGCCCATAAATACATACTTGCACAGACATACATGCACACACAAATACCCACACACATAGGACAATGTTTTTAAAAGATTGGAAGAAAAGAATCTGTATCTCAGCCAGGGCTATCAAGGGACACGGGACAAGCTGACAAACTATTGCACAACAGGCACTATAGCTTTTGAATTCATTACTAGTAGTAAATTCAGACATCATGGAAAGCCGGATAGGCTGTATTTCCGACAATTTAGCAAATGAACTAAAACCTTCCTAGGCCTCATTTGTGACATGGAAGGCTGCCCACTAAGGGCTGTTATAGGAACTTGACTAGATGAGGCAAAATATTCTTCACATAGGAACTAAAACACACAAAACTCGCTACATGCCAGGATTTGTTAATGACAGGGTGACCCATGGCAACAACACTGGCTAAACTTACTGAGAACCGAGCAAGCAGAGATTAATCTGATTTCTCTGACTAAATCACTAGTACAGTATAGTGAGAAATTTCTGAATTCAACAGAAAGAGCCTAATGTGGCTTTTATTGTTGACACCTTGACACCAAATGACCACATGTGACTTTATGGCAGTTAATACCTCCAGCCTCATTTTGTCAGGCATAAAGCTAAAAGAGCGCTTGTTTCTGCTAATTGTGATACACTTGACATCTGACTGCCATTCCTTCTGTGACTTTCAAATTGGTTTCCAAAACCGAACTGCTGCTGGTCCCAGGTGCTTAGATGTCCCTGCTGTGACAACAGGAGACATTTTCTCATGCCCAACACTTTCTTTGACGTATCATGCTGGGATAAGAGTTGGCTGTGGAACAAGAGATTGAAGGCTGGTCTGAGCCTTGGTGGAGAGATCTCTGTGGTACTTTCTCTGCTTGGACAGCTTCCAGCCTTCAGAAACTGCCTTTGAATATCAAAGAGACACAGCCATCAAGGGCTGTCGGGTTCTTCTGTAGAAGTGAGTTTCCCATAGTGCATTTCTTTCTTCCATTCAGAGAACCCAGAGACCCCAAAACTCTTTGTTCTAATAAACTGTAACTTGTTCTAATCTGGGCTCTGTCTCTGCTCCTTCAGTCACTGGAAGTTTGTTGTTGTTGTTGTTTTGTTTTATTTTGTTTTTCTACTCTTCAAGAGAAAATAGGATTTCAAGATTATTTTTTTCTTCAAATCACTGAATTTAAATCTTTTTTTGTTAGAAGACATGACTTTTCTCTTTTACTGGCTAAAGAAATAAGTAAAACTATTTGGTATTATTAATGCTTTAGGAAATTTTTTTTATCAAAGTATTGGTTTTCAGAACCAACATTTAGGCACAAATGATCAAGTATTTATTTATTCAGTGAAGAACTCAAGACTCCAATGGAATGTTTTTGTTCAAAATGCCAAGAATTAAGACGGGGGTAATGGGGCTGGGGCTACACAGTTCAGTAGGAAAGTGCTTGCCTAGCCTATCATATACAAGCGCCTAGGGCTTAACAAATGTAGGGAAATCATCCCTTCCATGTTGTTCTTCCTGCTCTCTGTTCTCTCTCACTGCAGATAACAAAATTTTTCCTCCTGATTTATTACTGGGTGGTAAGAAAGCTAGAGGATGAGAGAGCTAGAGGATGAGAGAGAATAGGGTGGAAAAAGAATGTTACATCTTAGGGAGAAATGGAGCTCTTGCAAGTTCATTTTAGTAAATGCTTACCTGCTTGTCTTGCTGTGTATCAAACGCATGTTACTCACCCTCTGGGTCAAATGACTAGAAACACAACTTTGGTCTTCTGGAGCCTCAAGATATTTGAAAGAGATGGATAAATGCATTTTCAGCACCCTAGGGCTGATTGTGCTAGAGGCATCTGTAAGATACCAGGGGCAAGTTAAGATCAGGGGCTCACACAATAGGTCCTACTCTCTGTACTTCAAGTCACCTTGAGTGGTGACCCACTGTGGCGAAAAATCCAGTTTCTCTGCTGGAGGTGTGGCTTAGCTGGTAGAGTGTTTGCCTCACATGCTGGAAGTCGTGTGCTCTGCCATCACACAAGCTCAAAGAGGTGCGACAGCGCATAACCCTGGCACACATCAGGTAAGAAGTAGTTCAAGGTCATTCTGGCTACATGAGGCCCTGTCTTCAAAAACCAAAAGTAGTAATAAGCAAACAAATCAGTGTCCAGTTCTGTGCAGATGTAAAAATGACATCTACCTACAAGGGAATACTGCAGGCAGAAAATTATGCAAAGAAGATTCTACAGATATATATGCAGAGAAAGTCTATGCATTCAGAGGCGGAATATCAGACATACTATAAAAGATCATAGAGGGTTAGTGGTGTAGAAGTCTAAGCAAGGGAGAAATTCAGTCTAACTCAGGGACTATGAGCATCCTGCCAGAGATAATGAGTTTTTATTTTATGTGTGTTTGTTGGTTTGGCTGCATGTATGTCTGTGCACTAAGCACATGACTGGTGCCCCCAGAGGCCAGAAGAGGATGTCAAGTCCCTTAGAACTGGAGTTGTAGGTGATTGTGGGCTACCATGTGGGTGCTAGTGCTTGAACCCAGGTCCTCTGGAAAAGTAGCTAGAGCTTTTAATGGCTGAGTAATATCTCTTACCCCTTTCTTCCGATCTTAATTACAAGTATTAGCTCTCAAACTATGCATTACATATCACATAGTAAATATCTATATGTCTGTATCATCCACACCAATGATGTGTAATATATGTATATTAATATATGTGTATATATGTATATATATTATATGTATAATATATGTATAATATATAAGTAGACTACAGCTAAAGCAGTACATAGTTTTAAAGAGGCCTGAGAAGCAAGTGTTGGGGGCCGGTAAAAACATGAAAGAGCTTATAGGAGGAAGATAAAAACATCAGCTGGAGAGGTTGGCTGGGGAAGCTGCAGCTTTTGGCTGCTGCCCTTGGCTTCAAGCTTCAGGTCAGAGTTAAGCAGCAAGAGCAAGGTAAAGAAAAGGGCAAGTCCAGTGCGGAACAAAGAAGGGGACAGATAGACAGGTTTCAGACAGGCAGACACTGGAGATAATGCAGAAAGGACGACAAGGAGTCACGGGACAACTCAAAAACAATTCAGAGGGAAGAGAGACCAAGGCCCAATGTTGAAGAAGTGAAGCATGAAATGGGAGACGCAAGATGGCACCACACGGGGAGTCATGTTAGTCTCGCACAGCTAGAGTCATCCAAAAGGAGGGAACCTCCACTGAGAAAACACCTTCTGAAGATCCAACTGTAAGGCATTTTCTTAATCAGTGATTGGTGGGGAGGACCCAGACCCTGGTGGGTGGTGCCATCCCTGGACTGGTGGTCCTGGGTTCTATAAGAAAGCAGGCTGAGCAAAGCCATGAGAACAAGCCACTAAGCAACACCCTCCCATGGCCTCAGGTTCCTGCCCTGTGTGCATTTCTTTCCTCTCTACTTCTGATGAACTGTTATATGGAACTGTTAGCAAAATAAACCCTTTCCTCCCCACGTTGCTTTGGTCATGGTGTTTCCTTGCAGCAATGGAACCCTAAGATCAGAGGTTGGGAGGATGGCCTTTCTTGGAAGATGGCAGGGAGTCAAGAAAGGGCATTCAAGCAGGTAGACAACAGGGGCAGATTCCAGGCAAACTTTTGCCAGCATGGAACAGTTGTAAGGTACCACTCTCGGGCCATGGCAAGAACACCCACAAAGCACAGGGTAAGGGATGTAGAGATGACTATGCCAACATGCAACAGCATCAGTTATAGGAGCCAGAATGAGTAATGGATGAAGTACTTTGGAAAAACAACTGAGTAGCAGACAGGAAATTTTAGAATTACTAAGGAGGCTTGGAGGCAAGATGTGAAATCTCTTTGGTGATGGATAAGGATGAGGAGAGCAGGATGTCAGACATTGGATCAATACGAGTTAGAAGGCAGGCATCTTCTCCGTGCATTTTAACCTCCAGTAACTGGCTACCAATGTATTACAATAGGAGTGTTATCTAAACATTCAGTTTGCCAGAATATGACTCACTCACATACATACATGTATTAAATAGTCAGATATCACTCTGTGGTTGGGGAGATTTTATATTTTCTTCTCAAAGATCCTCATGAAGGTGGCGGGCCAGCGAGCCCAGACTCTAGAGGAGAAACAGGGAGATGAGGTGACCAAAGGCAGAAAATGAGGAACCAGGATTTGAGGCTCCACATTGAATTTGGTGGTCCTTTGCATGATCATAAACAGCAGTATTTCTTATGTTTTATTCTCCTATCTCCATCTTTCTAAAACTCTATTTCCATCTTCCAAAACCTCTATTTCCATCTTCTAAACTCTAAAAAATTCTGTTCAAACATCAGTACTACTTGAAGCATGTACTTATGCAGGTATAGCATAAGTAAACTTTGCACTAAGATTAAAAATGCCAATGTTATTGTAGTCATGTTTTATGAGATCCTAGTTGGGATAAGGGACAAATAAATGATAGTCCAATAACGCCGTGGGGCAGAATATTTTGACACTGAGACTGCTTGAAAAATGGAGGCAATATACCATACAATATAGTAGGTAGATAGTGGGGTATTAACAGGCTTGGGGTGTCACTGGGGATGGACATTTTCCTCATAATGCTTATAAGGCCAAACATTGAAACTTTGGGACTAGTCCATAGAATGGAATTGGAGTCTTCTCTCTGGCCATGATTAAACATATGACATCCTGAACATCAGAAGTTCATGAATAGATCAACTGCTAACCTTTAAAGATTATTGTCTAGCTGAAAGCTTTTTCTGAGACACAATCTCAGTGGACCTGTCTATCACCTGGTCAGGCAAATGCCCCTCAGAAAATGTGGCCTGTTATTGAGACTTATAGAAATAATATAAAACTTTCAAAACTTTAGATCAGGCCCTTTGGCCATTGTCTAGTCTCTGGTCTTTACAGAGCTTTTCACTGTACTCTGTATAAACTTGACCCATATACTATACTCTGTACATAGTGTGTGAAATCATTTCAACAGCGACTTGGGAAATAAGGGGAATCCAAAGAAATATCCCAGTGACACTATGACAGTAATAGCAAATAACTTAATAAAGGCTAATATTGAACAGAGATATTCCCTAGCAAATCTACTTATATTGATACATAAATCTTCAGTATAACTTCATGACGTACTGTAGAGCCCTAAATTCTAACACTTCCCCAAAACCTGTTCCCTAGATCATTAGAAATGTTGCTAGTAAAGAGCCTTTGTTCTTTTAGGGCAGCTGAAGGTCTTCTGTTCCTCCACCTGACAGCTAGCTAGGCAATTATCTCAGTTGCCCCAGCCAGGCACCCATCTTCCTATGTTTGAGACTGAA
>NC_034591.1:162969654-162976007 GCF_900095145.1 Mus pahari
GCCCGAGGCCTCGTAAATAAAGTACCTCATGTGATTTACAGCAAGGTGTGTATAAGGTGTATTTCGAGAATTTTCTGGGGACCCAAGAGAGTTCCGGACCAGAGGGAGTTCCTCCTTTCGGGGTCTTACAGTACCAACTGTTATCATTGAAACATTACAGAGGCTAAACTCGGGCACTGGATGGTCAGTAACTTGCCCAGGGTTGTACAGCTAGAAGCCATGTTGGAGAGTCAATTTCAATAGGCCACTCTGAACCTCACTCCAAAAATTTCAGACTTCACCCTACCAGGTGTAGACCTGAGCTTTAAACACTTCTCTCAGAAATATGAATTCACTAATAATATGCCAAAACAGCAGGGAATTTCTGCTCAACTGGAAAGAAACAAAGGACGACTGTAATTTCACTGCTATTATGAACAATCCAGTTTGAAAGGCAAACATTGGGCAACTACTCTGTACTCAGCCCTGTGGCAGACACTAAAGAAGACACAAAAGCAACCTGTGAAACTCTGACTTCCAGAAAACTCTGTGAGTGCTTGAAAGATGCGCACTGTGGGTGCTTACAAAGCAGCAGCCAAAATATAGTAAATGCATGCTGAGGCCACATTGAATGTAACTCTGTTACTCCTTCATAGCTAAGGGTTATTGTCAATGGTAGACCTCATATTACAGAAGAAAAATTCAGGTGCACAAAGTGAACCACTTTGCCCAGGGTCATAAATGCAGCAATTGACAGGGCTGAGAGGGAAACTGGTAGTTTGGTCCTGAGAACACCTATAAGTGTTCACATGTGCCACCTTAACTGTTCAGACATGTGTTCCTTGACCGTGAGCCAAACATACTCCAGAAAATACCTACCCTGTACTTCTTGAGTGTAGAGGGACACTATCCCACAGGCTTAAGTATGGCATTGAATAAAGAGAAAACAAGCTGAGCAATGAACATTGACATGCATCACTCTCTGCTTTCTGACTGTGGATATAATGTGACCAGTTGCCCCATTATCCCGCTGGCATAAATATACCTTCAAACTGTGGGCCAAAACAAACCCTTCCTTAAGTAGCTTTTGTCAGGTACCTTGTTGTCACAACAAGAAAAGTAACAAACTCAGCATTTAACTCAACTATAGGATTTATGGAAAAAAAAAAAAAAAAAAAAAAAAAAAAAAAAAAAAAAAACATGTTCTAAAGATCTGAAGATCTAATAATAAGGTCTTACTTTTAATTCATTGCTTAAAGATACACCAAGCAGGGCATGGTGGCATGTACTGTCTGTCATTCCAGTACTAGGGAAGCTGAGGCAGGAAGATCATCATGAGTTCAAGGTTAGCCTGGTCTACATACACACTACCCTGTATATACACATACACGTACACATACACATACACATACATACACATATACATACACACACATATACACATATACATACACACTTTGAACTCTGGCCCAAATTAAACTCTTCTGAAACATTTCCGTTCCACATTCCAGAACTTTACAAATATGAGGACTACATCACCACCTTCCAATGAGTCAGTAAATAAGCTGATGAGAACTTAAACAAAAACTCAAAGGAAAAGAGAGTTCTGTCTTGCTCTGAACACGTCCTGGGATCCATCTCTCATCCATTGTATATAAAAAGTTTAATCAAAAGCAAGCATTTCTCCCATGGAAAATAAACATTAACTGGTTTCAGCTCATTCACTCTGAAAATAGAACTAACGTTTTTCTCATTCACCCTTTATAGCTGTCAAACTCTTTCATCAGATTGAAATCAGCCAATATAACATTTTTTACACTTTCATTTTTATTAGAGTTACAAGAAGAAAAAGAAGAGATGTGTTTAATAACTTCTACAGCTGTTCAGAATAAACAAATGTGTACAGTCTAATAGGTTTCAAAGATTTTATTCAGACTGTGCAACACTGTTGATTTCTGACAACAGCAGTAGTTCTTTTCAGGGATGAAGTGGACTTCAAGGTTGGTATATGCTTGGCAAGCTCCACCACAGAGCTACATCACCAGGCCTGGAGGTCCACTTGGGAACTGAATTCAGCTACAGCTTTAAGATGCTGACTAGATTTCCCCATCACACTATAATTATATAGGGTACAGAGTTACCTTAAATATTAGGGTTTTTTCCGTTTAAAAAGACAAAACAAAACTGTAATATGTGCATATATAATGACTTTTATTCTTGGAATTGTTTTTATGAGTATGAGTTACACATTGGAAAATATATACATTGTAAATAGGTGTTCAGATACAATGTAGCATTCAATACATTTTTCAACCCCCTCTGCAGCTCCGTCATGCTGCTTTAGTCAGTATAGATTACATCTCAGTTTTCTAGAATTTCATACAGCGCGTGTTGTTTGGGGTCTGGCTTCGTCCATGGTGCTGGGTGTGCCATTTGTAGCTTTCTCTTGCTGAGCTTGCCTTCATTGTAAGGCTATGCTGATTTATTTGTATGCTCACCTGTGTGTGGGTAGAGATTTGGGGTGTTCTGCTTTAGATATAACAAATAAATCCTGTGTGTGTGCAACGGTGTGACATGTATATGTGTTTGTGTGTGTGCCTGTGAGTATGAACACATCTATGTGCAAGTGCATGCACTAGTATGCCTAGCAATCTTTCTTATGCAAGCATGATCAAGATGTCTCTATCCACTGGGTATTAATTTCTGAATATAGTATGAGGGAAGGGATTGAGAATTTTTTTCAAATGATCTGTTGTCAAATGTACCTTCTTCGTCAGATAATTTTGGTATACCAATTGTTAAATCACATCTGCTCCTGAGAATTATAGGTCTGTTATGGGCCATAACTACCCTCTTTTAATTACTGTGTAGTCACCTTTGAAATCACACCTATCAAGGGCTCCAACTTTTTCTTTTCTTCAATTGTTTTCTTTCTTTCCTTTCCTTTTCTTTTCTTTTTAAAAATTATTTGAGGTCTTTTGAATTCCCCAATACATTTTTGTTTATTTTTAATTATTTGTGTCTGAATGTGGGTTTTTATGAGTGCAGCACCCACTGAGACCAGGAAAGAGCACAGAACCCCAGGACTTGGAGTTACAGATGCTTGTGAACCAAGTGAGTGCTAGGAACCACCACAAGAACAACAAGTGAGCCATCTTTCAAGGCCCTTTTGTAAACATGCATTTATGCTAAGGTGGTATCTGACCACCAGTCATCAGTTTCTAAAGCTGTGACAATCCTTTAGGGCTCACATAAAACTAAATGTGGAGGTTACAAAGCTTTGGCAACAATGTGTTTCTAGTGTGTCCTGCACACTTGGGATTCACTGATGAGTTCTGAACACACCACACATTGAAAATAGACCCTAATGAAACCAAGAAAATGCTTCCCTTTTAGATTTGTTGTATTATCTCATTTGGTTAATCATAATACCCCCCCCCCCAAAAAAAAGTTACACTTCTACACTGGCATTCTGGACTCAGGATTCTAAAACAAACCTCTGATGCTAACATCATTGAGGCAAAGACATCTTAGTCTTCTCAGCCTATATAAATGAGTATTTATGGATCTTCAGAGTCTGAGGATCTGTAAAGCCAAGAAGCTAGGAGAGCAGGAGGTTAAAAATCACAAGCATGAACCAGCCCTGCACTCTACAGCCCTGAAGCATTCCTTTCAGAAAAGCCCAGAAGCCTCACAGGAAAAATACAGATCGTCAAGTTTTTACTTTTTGGTAGGCAGACTTATAGACTTCCCATCAAGTCTTGACTTATGTAGACAAGTGGACTCTTTGACCATAGACCCTACCCCTCTCCCAATGCTCAACCTAGAAAGATTCCATTTGTTCCAAGCAAGAGTGGAATAGAGGAATTGGGTGTGGACTAAGGAATTGTTTCAATAAATTTGAGAGTCAGCTCACAGTTGCAAAGCAAAGTCCATGAATTTCTCTGTTCACTAATGAACCTTTGCTCAAGTGAATTTTTCCCTTTATACATCCTTACAAGATTTTATTGCTTTCATTTGAATTCCATGAGTTGCTCTTTCCTCGTCTTTTATAATAAAATGGGTATTTCAACTCTTGAGAGAGCACAGAGTAATGATGAAAGCATTTTTTATTGAATTTCCATGAATCTTATTAATAAACAAAATCTTGCATGGGGGGAAAAGGCTCTATTAAACCATAAAATGTTTCCAATAAATGTCTTCAAATTTCATTTGCAGAGGACTCATGTTTAATTGAACAAATTAAACAAATCTAATCTTTAAAAAAATCAAAATTTTAATCAAATTCTTATTTTCAAGATTAATTTCTTTTCAAAAGTGAACATGCTGTTGGTTGCTTTAGCTCATCATTAGGGCAAATGATAGGAAAAGACAGCTTAAGCTGGTATCATATTCAACCAGAAACAGCCCCTGCTCTCAATCACTGGTCCTATTCCTGCCTCAGAGGACTCTGATGTAGTGGTTCTTAACAGCGGATGGTCTTTTATAGTCTTCTTATGTTTTAATTTGCCCTGCCACATTTTGAGACCACTATTGTCTCCAAACATGCTTCCAGAAAGATTTTTCAGGACCATAAATCTTTCTCATTAGCTTTTTGGTTAACAGCACTCACCCAGAGAATCCATAATAAATGTCAAATGCCTTCCACGGTATTACTTGCACTCTGGTTCTAACACGGTTTCTGTCTCCCTACATCTGCAGAAGTATGGATCACCCATGTACAGCACTCCTTCATGGCATTTTTAAATTCTGAGACCTCAAGGTTTCTGACAGCATACAAAGTTTGCACATGCATGAGTGAACAATCATATGCCTTCCACTCCTTTGTTGATACTCTCTAGTTAACATGATATTTTCAAGGATGTATGTGCACTTGTGGATGGGATCCTGGAAAGTCTGGTGAATGTACATATGCACTCATCATCAATAGCATGCCCTGCACACAATAATTCTCAAAAAGCTGCTTGTTGATGGAAACTGTATGCCCCCGACACATTCGTTCCCTCTACACTTCCTAGAAATCAAACCAATCTATTAAGGTCAAACACTACTAACAGCGGGAGAAAGATGCATCTGGAGGTGGCAAGAGCTGCAGAGAGGGGCTGAAACCTGTCCTTGCACTGTAATAAGAGAAAGCAAGGCTTAGAGGAGACAAGGCGCGGGTTGGGGGAGGGAGGCGGTCTGTTTAAAAACTGCAAAGGGGGACACAACATCCTTGCTGTTCCCTTTGTGTGAGGACATCCATATAACAGCTCTGCCCAACAACTCCACTTTAATTTCATCTCCATTTAAAACCCATTGAAAGTAGCCGCCTGCTCCTCTGAGCCACCACAGTGCTAATGAGGTAGCACCATTAGTGCTAAAGCTCAGTCTAAAGTAATTACCTCCAGAGGCATTCCAGCTTCTCTACTGCGATGCGAAAGTGGTGAGATGCTGGGAGTACTTCAGAAGGCTTTAAAGCAGATGGCTCTGCAAACCCCGTGCTTAGAAACGCCATCTCTACCAACAATTATTTCTGTTAGAGCCAGTTTCCTAGTTCCCAGAATTGTATTGATACTACTGGAGACTGGGGGGATTTTCAACAAACATCAGTACCCCGCTGTGCTTTCTCCCAAATCTCTGCCTCCTGTTTTGTCCTCTCTTGGCTTTGTTGTTGTTAATGGCCTAGTTCTTGAGGTTTGTAAACTGTGACACCCCACCCAATCCCTAGAAAAAGAATAAAGTAAGGGAGAGCAAACCTAACTGATAGATTTATGGCATATAGAATCAGCATTAGAAGAAAAAAGTGGACTTTGATATTTGTAGAAAGTCGGGAACTGAGATGGGAGATGATGCAGGTTTACCCTGCTCCTTTTCTCCAGAGGGCAACCGTTAGCGTGAGGCTTCTGCAATAGAGATGCTGTGAAAACAAAATGAGAGCAAGCATTCCTGCTAAATGCTCCAACGTATGCATCAGGTAAGCTTGGGGTGACTTGGGGTACCTTGGGATGTCAGCCATGTGTGTACCTTACCCCAAGCCTAAAGTCCCCTCTTTAAGCTCCTTCTTTGCTCTGGCCTTGACTGGGCCAACTTCAGTTTCAGAGGCACTGAGTGTTGGCATTTCTTCTAGGCTCCGCCCCACAGTTACCTGGCAACAGCCAGGTTTACTTGACTTCCTATAAAAGGGACTGCTTGCCACCTCCTCACTCTCTTGCTCTCTTCTCCCCTTCCTCTTGCCCCTTACCCTCTTCTTCCTGTCTTTCCATTCCCCTCCCCCATCTCTCTCCACATGCTCATGGCTCCTCCTCCTCCTCCTCCTCCTTCTTCTTCTTCTTCTTCCTTCTTCTTCTTCTTCTTCTTCTTCTTCTTCTTCTTCTTCTTCTTCTTCTTCTTCT
>NC_034591.1:162976043-163034496 GCF_900095145.1 Mus pahari
TCTCTCTCTCCCTCAACTCCACTCCCCATGCTCTAAATAAACTCTATTCTCCACTATACCATCCTGTGGCTGGTACCTCAGGGGAAGGGATGCCTCAGCATGGGCTTGCAGAGGCACCCCACACACACACATCATACCTTGCCTCCACCAAACATATCCCTGCCTTCTTTCTATCTTCTTATAAAACACATAGTGATACTCTGGGGTATCCTGCCTCCTTCTAGGACAGGTTTGCTTAGCCACTCTGGTGTAATTTGTTAGCAATTCCTTTCCTTGTCCCCATGCAAGTCTGGTATGGTTGCTCTGTAACCTGGTCTTGCTCTTCAGATGACCTTGAAATGTCCTTTCCTAGGCACTCCCTCCCCACAAAGACCCTTCTCCCTAAAAATACTCATCACATCATCATCATCATCATCATCATCATCATCATCATCATCATCATCTTTCCTGCTGCAAGCCCCATTCTCTGAGAAGCAGGCGTTTGATCCTTCTTTTTCCTCTGCAGACCTGGAAACTTCTTCAGTGTTGGGATGATGTGATATTTGAGGTTCTTTATCCATCTCTATAGCACTTGGGTCCATGCTGATTACTTACATTCGAAAGACACCCAAGCAGCCTCAATGGCAGGTACTGAGGAAACACTCTATTCTCTCAGCAACATCCTTCTGAGGGGCTGCCACAGACAGGCAGTATGCTCAGCGCAGTGGGGATACCAGGCCCCCAGTGGTTTTCAGTCCAACCTGAGAGATATTTTCAAAGAGTAATGAAAGTTCCATGGAGAGAAGGAGTTTGGTGGGCCTCCCTGATAAACCATCTCCTCACTTGGAGGCCGAGCTTTCCAGTCAGTGCTGTGGCACACTCCAGATGGCAGGCTCTCTGTAAATTTTTATTTACCTGGTGATTTTTTTTTTTTTAAGAAAAGACTTTCCTTGATAATGCAGATCCACAAGAATCCTGCATAAATCTAGCGTATGGTTTTTTTTTTTTTCCTCTGCTTGTTTTAGAGGCAGATGTAAAAGGAGAAACTGGAAAGGGAAGGAAAAGATGCATTTAAGATGTTTAGAATGTCAGTATCTTAAGGGCAAGGTCAAAGCACGATGTTATTTTAGCATTCTTATGACTCATGTGAGCTGTTAATGGGGAATAAAACACAGTGCTGTTTCTGCCAAGAGCTCATTCTTCCAAGTGAGGCCTAGAACAAAGGGGAAAACCAGCAGAAAGGCCGCTGAACAGGTACAGCCCTGCAGAGGATGAGGAGACAGCACTGTTGCTTGCTTTTTGCATAACAAAAGTATCAAATTTTACTAAATCTATTAAAAAATGCACGTGTGAACTTTCATGTCCAGAGTCAAGGTCAGGGTTCTGAGAAGTCCTGTCATAGAGTGGGCTGAGGACGAATGACCATAAAGCACACAGGTGCCTGGTCTCCTCCAGCCCAAGCAAGATGAGGTCTGAGCCTTTACCTTTTAGCCCTTTTTCAGTTCTGTGAGATGGGAGAAAGAACAGTATTAGCAATGCCATGGGATTGTGTGAACATTAAATAAGATAATCTGTGTAAAACATTTAGAATAATATTTGTCACATTATGAAAAAGGTGAGCTAACAAGCAGAGGTGCTTGCTGCTAAATGTGCTGAACTAAGTTTGTCACAGTCCTGTGCATGTGCGTGTGAGTGTGCGTGTGTCTCACACAGAGACAGACAGCAGACACATACACATACAAATATTTTTTTAAAAATAAAAACTTTAAGAAAAATCAAGGAGAAAATATGTGTATAGTAAAAAGACTTAAATACAAATGGAATTGTGTTTCCATATATAGTGCCCATCTTTGGAATTAGAAATATAATAATATATTAGATGCAAACTGTGAGATTTGCACAGATGTCCAAAAGAAAGGCAACATAGAAAAGAGATCAAACCACTCACACTCTGGACCGAGGCTGTTTGTCCATCTTCTTTTTCAGGCACGAGGGGTGACATCCCTACATTCTTCTACCTGCTTCCCCAACTTTTCTTTAATTTAAAACCAAATGCAGACTGTGATCTCAGTCTGTAAAGTGTTGTAAACATGAGAACCTGAGTTCAGCCACCAGAACCCATATTTAAAAACAACAACAACAAAAAAAAACATAGTGATACATGTGTATAACCCCAGCACTGGGGAGGTGGAGACAGGATGATTCCTAGAGCCCTCTGGCTAGCTTGCTTAGCCCAGTTGGTATACATCAGGTTAAGTAGAAGACCCTGTCTCAAAAATAAGGTGGACAGCACCTGAGGGATGTCTTCTGGCTTCTACCTGCACCTGCATCTACGTGCGTATGAACACATACACAGCCACACACAAAAAGAACAACTTAATGTTTATTATGTTGACCTATAAGATGGGGTCCTATGATATGTAGTATAATATGCATAAAATACACAGAAAACAAAGACTGCTACTTAAATGCCTCAGTCTCCTCTGAAAATGTATGCAAAGAAAGCTATTCACAGAAGCAGAAGACACTCCTGGCAGAGGCACGCTATCTTGAGCAAGTACAAAGTGGCTCATTTGCTCAGAAAAGGATCATCCGCCTGATGGTTATTCTATTCAAAAGAGATTATTGTGGCAACATGGCAGCCATTACCCTGGTTCCAGTGCTGGAACACATGGACATAGACAGATTTAGAATCTATTTCTGTCCTCTTGATTCAATCAGCAACTGTCACAGAGGTAAGGTTCCCAGACTGGCTTCTCCAAACCCAGCCTGCCCCACCTTGCTACATCTGCAGGCATGGGCTCGGTGGGTCCTTGTAAGCCACTTGGCACTTGGAAGCACTTCCTGCTGCTTGCCAATTAGTCTGAAGCTGCTCTTTCTCTAAGGCTGAGGCTATGAAAACAGTAGTTGCCAAGTCTCTGAAGATGAAAGGATACCCAATCTAGTGTTTGTCACCAACCTGGACTTCAAATGTCCTTGGGATATCTCAGCTGAACCCATAAAAGATTATTGTCAGAGCAGGAGACATAAAAGCTAAGTAGTCTACAAAGAAAGTGTTCACCTGGGAACTACGTGTGTAGGTTGCTTTTGGAGATGACAGAGTAAGAACAGTAAGCACATTTCAGTTTTCAGTCAAGACTGTGGCCTTCCTTGCTCCTCAGATCCACTGAGGTATTTTTGATTGTCCTGTGAATTCTAACGCCAAATTTTAAATGCACTGCCCTAGGACATTGGTAAGTGGCTGTTTTGAGTTTTTCTTGTTTTCTTAACTGAAGCTAAAGCCTGTTGATGGCAGTATATTTATCATGGAGTGGCTGAGAGTAGGGAGAAGGGCTAAAATGTCTCTGTGTGGGAAGCAGACATGTGGGGTTCAGGGCAAAGGGGTAGAGGACTGCCCTGCAGCTTGGGCTCCTGAATGTACTCAGAGAAGTGAAATTCCAAAGCCACTCTACAAAATGGGGCTCTTCTGGGATCCTCTGAAATTTGTCACAGCCTTCAATGAAAATAGAACACAAAACAAGACAAAAAGCTACACGGGCAAGAAACCTAAAAAAAAAAAAAAAGTCATCATTCATTTTACAACGTCAGGGAACAAGGGAGAATATCATGTCATAGGTGAAGACTCATTTTTATATAGAAGTGTTGGACAGGTTGATCTCTAGAGTCAAAACTTAGCCCACAGTTCATGTTCAACCATGATAACATTTGTTCCCAGCCATGTCTGCTCCAACTTGTTAATAGACTCGCTGTACGTGGGAACAGGAATAGAGAGCTCAGGGTGGCAGACCCTGGCATGGTGACAGGGACCACACGGACAGCTCTCTAGAGGATGCCCACGGACTCACAAAGACAGGATGTCAGTGTCTGATCAATCTAAGAAAGTCAACAGCCCATGAACCTTACTGTTTCTTTCTTAGAAGCTATTTCTTCCACTTTATAGAAGAAAGGTCAATTTTTCCCTCTTCTAGAATATCACAAAGAACCACCATCTTATAGGGCAAAACCCTCCTGAGGTGCCATGCAGACAGATAATCCATATATTCGTGTGCTTCAAAGGAAAGTGACCACAAAAATGAATGTGTAAAACTGTAAAGTGATTAATTAGTATCTAAATCCAATTAAGTGATCTTCTGATGCATTAACTGGGGAACTCTTACTCTAGTCCCATAATATATGTAACACAGAGATATACACACAAGTGTACATACACTTGTGCAGCTTAAAATAAAAGGCTGTGTGTGTAGTATGAGTGTATGTGTGCCTGTGTGTATGTGGTGTGAGTGTGTGTGTGTGTGTGTGTGTGTGTGTGTGTGTGGTATGAATGTATGTGTGTTTGTGGTGTGTGTAGTTTGTGGTGTGTGTGAGGTGTGAGTGTATGTGTAGTTTGTGATGTGTGTGTATGTGTGTGGTGTGAGTATATGTGTGTTTGTGTATATATGTGTGGTATGTGTGTGTGGTGTGAGTGTATGTGTGTTTGTGTGTGGTATGTGTAGTTTATGGTGTGTGTGTATGACTGTGGTGTGAGTGTATGTGTATTTGTGTGTGGTATGTGTAGGTTGTGGTGTGTGTGTATGTGTGTGGTGTGAGTGTATGTGTGTTTGTGTGTGTGGTGTGAGTGTATGTATGTTTGTATGTGTGTGGTATGTATGTGTGTGGTGTGAGTGTATGTATGTTTGTGTGTGTGTGGTATGTATCTGTGGTGTGAGTGTATATGTGTTTGTGTGTTGTGTGAGCGTATGTGTGTTTGTGTGTGTGTTGTGAGTGTATGTGTTTGTGGGTGGTATATGTAGTATGTGGTGTGTGTGTATGGTGTGAGTATGTGTGTGGTGTGTGTGTGGTATGAGTGTGTGTGTATGTCAGTGTGTGTGTGCTGTTTCTAGCAACTGATAATTCCCAACAAAATGTTACTGTCCATGTATAAGCACCTACAACGAGAATAAGACAAACGTGGTGCTTGCTATGGGTCTTAACTCCAGTACATATTTCAACTCAGAAAATTCTCATAAGAGGGGTGGAGAAATGGCTTGGCAGTTCAGAGAGCTTACTGCCTTTACAGGGGGCCCAAGTTCAGTTCCCAGCATCCACATCAAACAGTTCACAACTGCCTGGAACTCCAGCTGCAGGAGGACCTGATATCTCTGGCTTCCTTGGGTCCTACAGTCATGTGCACATACTGAACACAGACAAACATATACACACAACTGAAAATAAAATAAATCTTTAAAATATATGATTCTAGGAGCTAGACTGTAAGAGCTAGACACTGTTCTCGGGGTAGTGGATACACAGAGAGAGGTTAAGAATGTTGCTCAAGGTGATACAGCTGAGCAGACCTGGGTTTTGCATTTAGAACGACTGAACATAGAGTCTGTATTTTCAGTCATATTTCCATTGCATTTATCATACATATTTAGTTGGGAGTTTATAACCCAAACCCAAGAATATGTTAACGTTACTGCCTTGTGATTATAGATTAAAATTTGATCATGTCCATATATATTTGCCTTGTAAAGAAATGTGATCTCAATAAAAATGTGCTTATAACCCCAGCTACTGGGAGGGCTAAGGCAGAAGGATTGGTACTTTTATTAGAAAAGATACAAGAGAGTAATCGCCTCTCTGTATCTCCCTCTCCTTCCCCACCTCACCCCAGTGTGTGTGTGTGTGTGTGTGTGTGTGTGTGTGTGTGTGTGTGTGTGTATTAAAGACACAAGGAGAAGCTAGTCATCTTCAAACCTTAAGGAAAGGCCTCACCGGAACCTGACCACACTGACATCCTACACTTAGACTCTAGAATTATGAGGAATAGATTCCTGTGACTCAAGCCACCCACTCCATGGTATTTTGTTATGGCAGCCTGAGGTGATGGCCTAATGTAGACATTGCAAGAACCAAATGAGATGCACAGGTAAAATGCTAATTGCCTTGGCACTAAATAGTCAGTAGATGCCAGCTGCCATTGCTCAGCATGAACAACAGTGTTCAAATGAACCCATGGCTTAAAAACCAAAAAAAAAAGGAATGTGTCTCTATAAAAAGGATGTTCTACTGTTTTATTAGCATTTGCATTTGGTTAATCTTGACAAATAGAATTAACTTTACAATATTAAGGTTTTAGGTCTGTGGAAATAGTTTCATCAGTAAAGAGCTTTCTTTTCTAGCATAAGGATTTAATTTGGGTTTCCAGAACCCACATAAAATAAAAAGACTAAACTGTGGCATGCACCTGAAATCCCAGTGCTTGTGGAAGAGACAGATAGATCCCTAGAGCTTGCTGGTGAGCCAGCCCAACCTAGCTCAGGGTGAATGGGAGACCCTGTCTCGAAAATAAGGTGGTAGCATTCTAGAGGAATGACAACCAGTTTGTTCTCTGGCCTCCACATGCACATACATGAGCATGCACTAGCAATATACACATGGACACTTACATAAATATACACCCCAAAATGTTATTAGATTTAAATTTTTAATAAGAAAAGAAAAACATCTCACAATGCAAAATAAATAGAGACACAATGGGATATATATCTCATTCCTAAAAAAATAAAAAAAATTAAAAAATAAAAAAATCACTGTGAAGAAATCACATATAAATTCTCAAGATTGGTGACTTTTTGGCACATTGAACCATGAGTCAAAGCATGCAGAATTCATGAGAGGCAGAGCAAAGGTGATCTTGAAACAACTTGTAATATTTCAGAGCATGTCTTTTGGGACTGACTCTGGAGCAAGCAACTCGCCTACTTAGTCACTAAAATGAGAAGTTCCCCCAGGTGCTCATGTTTACTTCAAAAGCCCTAGACATCTATCACAAAAGCATCAGGGACTCTGACAGCTCTGAACCTGAAAAAGATTGAATCATGTACCTGGCACCACACATGCGTGCACAAGCATGAGGAAACCAGAGGACAACCACACATGTTGTTCCTCAGAAAATGTCTACCTTGCATCTTGAAACATGGTCTCTCATTATCTTGTAATTTAACAAGCTGGTCAGTGAGTCCCAGGGATCTACCTGTCTCTACCTTCCCACCTCTGAGATTACAACTGTGTACCACCATGCCCAGTTGGGTCCCAGGAATTGAACTCAGTTCCTCATGCTTACAAGACAAGCACTTTACTGACTCAGACATTCTTCCAGGAATTTGTTAAAATGGCAATTACATTACATTAGCCTGTTTAAGCTGCCACAACAAAGCACCAGTAGGCACAGAAGAGGCAGTTTAACAATAGAAAGTCATGTTTCCATAATCAGAAGCTTGAAAGCCAAGGTCCTTGCAGAATTAAATTCTTGTGAGTGCCTCTTCTTGACTTTCTGGTGGTCATCTCCCTATGTCCTCATTCCGTTTCCAAATCTCCTCTGTGTATAAAGAGATCAGTGACACTGGTTAAAGACCCACTCTACTGAGATCAGCCCCGCTGGGTAAGGACCACTCTACTGGCTTCATTTTAGTTTAATTACCTCTTTATAGAGACTGAGTCCTTTTGTACCAGTGGTGTAGGCACTAGTTAAGTGCTCAGGATCCTATAAATAACCTCTCACCTGTGCTCCTGTAAATGAAGCTCAATGGTAACAAAATCTGGGAAGAGAAATGGATTAGTTAAAGTATTAATAGGATAAGGAAGAGTGACTATAACCAAAATGCATTATATACATGTATGAAAGTATCGCAATAAATCCATTTTATATCACTAACATGTAGGAATAAATAAAGATAAGAAAGGCTGTCTCCAGACGTAGACCTTTCCTGAGGTTGTGTTTCAATGTATAAACATTAAGTCTTAACAGTTATGAGGACACAATTTTAGGCCATAGGAATGACCCAGAGATAAGGATAGAAAAGATCAGATTACTGGGAATGCATATTCCACAAAATAGGGGTAAAGTTTCCCAACAACAGGGATTGGTGGCAGAGAGGGGACATGTCACCAGGGCTCTTCCCAACACCCTGATGGACACACCATGTCTAGGCACAAGCAGGCAAAGCCACAGTACATCAATTTGGAAGGAGGTTAGGGTGAGCAACCACAGAAAACCAGGTACTCAATGAACTCCCCAAGGAATGCTAATGAAGTGACAGAGGACACAGCCATAGTAAAGTGGCCGGCAGGAGACTCACATCTGAAAAAAAGTGCTGTGTTGTCTTCAGTCCCTCTGAGTTCGTGGAACACAAGAAAAGTTGTAATGAGCACTCTCCTGTCCTCATCATGAATGTCAGTGAGAAGCCTTCAGATAATTCCTCAGAGTCATCCTGAGCCGCCAGCCAGCCAGCCAGGAGACAGTAGGGACTCAGGGGTCTTGAAGGAAAAGCTGAGCATGGAGTTCATCCTTTACTTAAAGACAGAGGCTTCCCTGACAGCCACACCTCAGTAAGTAAGCTATTTACCCAAAGACAAAATAGCCAAAACTAATGTGATCTCTAGAGACACTCTGTGGTATCAAGGTGGCAGTGAGCCAGCAGAGCTCAGAGGCCCCGGCAGCGCCTGTGTGGATGTCCACAGCCTCCCATGGGTCTGGAAGCAGATCCCGTGTCTGCAGCTGCTGCAGCAGCTCTGAATGATCCAGCTCAGAACAAATCCCAGTCCGGGTGAACATGTGGATCATGCACGCACTCCACTTCAGAGTGGTTGGTGAGACTCTGATGACCTTAAATAACTGTGTCCCAGTAGGCCCTTGCGGCAGTGGCTCTGCTCAGCTACAAAGGGTCAAGCCTAGTCTGTCTCTAGATGAGATAAGCCGGGCTATGTCAGCCAGTGTCCCCTCCAAGCCAGCTCGCTGGGCTTGGGGCTTATACCCGTCTGTCTCTAGATGAGATAAGCCGGGCTATGCCAGCCAGTGTCCCCTTCAAGCCAGCTCGCTGTGCTTGGGGCTAACACCCTTCACCTTGAAGCCTTATGGCACTTGGGTTCTCCCCAACTTCATGTCTGGTCTCTCAAGCACCCTGCTACCTCAAACCCTGAGCTCTGTACTTCTTTGGAGTCACCTGCTCCACTGTGGCACTGACCCATCCAAGAAGAGAAAAGGGAAGCCTCAAACATCCCTGCCTCCGTGTTGGAAGTCAAGGCCAAAGATGGGTTCACCCTCTCCAAGCAAGAGTGTCATACAAACCTCTCCTGGACATATAACCGAGCTCATGCCACCTATGTCAAAGTTGAAGTTTATGGCACCTTTGTGGGACCCACCACCGTGACCCCAGGCGTGACACCTTTGCTGGAAGTACAGCCACATCTACATGCCGTTGCTACACAGGGTGTGAACAGAATTCATCTGCCAAGGTCATTCCGACCTACACGTAGACGTGTACTAGAGAAAAGCCTCTGCCTGCAGCATGCGGGGGAACCTTCACCACCGCTGGGCCAGCAATAACTCCATCAGCCGGGGCAGGAGGCTGGCCATAGAGAACACCACGGCTGTGCTGGGTGCGAAGGGAGAATATGCCTTAAATGCTTCCCAAGGAACTCCCATCCCCATGGGGGACTGGATTCTGCCTCATGAAACCAGTCCATCAACGTTCTCAATGGCAATCTTACCAAGGACACTTCAGTGATCCAAAGTAGAGGCATCCCTACCCTGCCTGTGTCCTTGGGGGACAGCTTTGTGGTGAGCAATGCCACATTTTCCAAGCTAGATGGCACGTGAACCAGAATGTGGAAAAGCCCAGTGTTCCCTACTGTGTGGCCCAATGCCCTACGCTCCCTCACTTCCTGGAAGAAAACAAGATTGCAGTCAGCCAAGGAGGAAGAGAGATGAGTGAAATTCCAGAACTTCTGCTTTATGTTTTAGTTTTCCAGCTTTTCTTAATCCCTCACCTGTTTTTTCTCTTCCTGATATGCAAATGATGTTTCTTGGCGTCCTACAGTCACAATTGTTGCTATGCTGCTTCCCAAAAAAAGAAAACACAAAGGAGGAAAATAGAAGAAGAAGAAGAAGAAGAAGAAGAAGAAGAAGAAGAAGAAGAAGAAGAAGAAGAAGAAGAAGAAGAAGAAGAAGAAGAAGAAGAAGAAAGCCAGAACAGACAAGTTCTTTTGTTTATTTGGTTGGTTTTGTTGTTTTGTTTTGTTTGTTTGTTTGAATTTTGAAAAGAAACAGGATTTGAAAAGAAGCTTTGTTACTTGGAACAAGCTATAGCTGTTTCCAAAGACTGTCAACTGTTTCAGAGTGAAGCAGTTGGGACTCTTGGACCACAGTGGAAGAGGCAACAACTTACCAGAATGGGGGGCTGGGTTGTGGATGTGCTGTGTACTTCCATGGTCACTTCATGTGGGTAAATGGACATCTGTGTACAGAGAACCACTTTATGCTCTGCATTCATCTTCTGGTTTTCTTTGGTTGGTTGGTTTAGGTTTAATGTATTTTAACATGATTCTTTTTTTAAAGGAAAGAAAAAGAAACCTCAGAAACTAAGGCATTCCAATTAGCCCAGTTCCTTCAACCTTAGAGCCTTCAGTAGGATGGCCTCCACAAATGAACCCTGGTCCCCACAGAGCCCATGGCTTATCCTGCTGCTTCCCACGTTTCCCACAAACTCTACAGTGGCAGGCATCAGAGTGCCCCTTTCATATGGCTCTTCAGTGCCTGCTGCATGGAAGAATTGCATGTCCCTTCTTAGAGAGAGACTTCCAGAAGGGCCAACTTCCCATCACAGCTCCATTTCCTTATCCCAAGTCCTGAAGAAAGAGTCTCTACTTTGTTATTTTGTGACCACCAAAGTATTTCCATGTCTTAAACCTAAGAGTCGATGTACTGCTGAGAAGAGCTGGGTAGTCAAGATGTCTTCATGGTTGGTTCTATATTTATCATCATCATTATTATATTTGCATACATGTAATAATTTTGAACAGTTGTTGTAACAGCTCTTATGGTTTAAGGAGAAAGGAGAGACTTCTTACTCCATCTTCTAGGTAGAGAGTTTGGGTTGCTGAAACGTGGATGAAGACGATCAACCAAAGATTCCCCTCTTGGATGTTGTACCTGATTTTAGGATTCAACTCTTGGTTGTTTGGGTTTCTGGCAGGTCATGCCTTTCCTTCCGGGATTGTAAGTGAACCCTGTGATAAAGCCTTCTCTGGCTTGACTGGTCACCTATTTGCCCTGTAAAGTAGATGTTGTTGCAGAGAACACGCCAGCTATGGTTTTCTCACACCCTGTGAATGAATGTGTAAGCTGTGGTATAGTCTTACCTGCTGATGCTGTCTGTCTGAAAATAAATTTTGAATATTTTTCTGCCACCCCCAAAGAAAAGAGCAATACACAGATATACATAGACAAAATATATAGAGATATGAACGACCCCAGGGATATGTCTGTAGACAGGAACAGCCCAGGAGATGCATACATAAATATGAACAACCCACGAACAAGAAAAAAAAAAAGTGAACAAAAGAATTAAATCATGAACTGTAGTGAAGAGACAACCCGAGTGGCCAATAGCATATCATGAAACATCTCTTTAGAATTCATAGAAAAACAACCAAACCTGCAGTGATGTACCACCATTCCACGCCCCTCAGGGTGGCCAGAATTTTGAAGTCTGACAGTACCAAGAATATGGATCGATCACCAGATATACTGAGCAGGTGTATTGGAAAGTACACATAAAGAAATCCAAGTTCGTTTAGTATTGCCAATGGTGCCTGTCTTAGTTTGGGTTTTACTGCTGTGAACAGAAATCATGATGAAGGCAACTCTTATAAGGATGACATTTAATTGGGGCTGGTTTACAGGTTCAGAGGTTCAGTTCATTATCATCAATGTAGGAGCATGGCAGCATCCAGGCATACATGGGGCTGGAGGAACTGAGAGTTCCACCTCTTGTTCCAGCTAGCAGAAAACCAGCTTCCAGGCAGCTAGGAACAAGGTATTAAAGCCCACACCCACAGTGACACACCTACTCCAACAAGGCTCCTAAGAGTACCATTCCCTGGACCAAGCATGTACAAACCATCACAGTGCCCTTGACTTCTGACTCAGAGATGTCAATCCGAGAACTAGTAACTATTAAGCCCTGCAACCGTCCATCATTAGGCTCAAAGAAGTCCACATCAGGACTTCCTATATAACAGACCAGTAGAAAACCAGATGTCTACCCCATAGTTATAGCACAATGTATATTTAATGTGTGATCTTATAATGAAAATGGACATTTGGTTATGGGCAAACCAAAGGCCCCAGACCAACATCAAAAACAGAAAGGTGAGTGAGAAGGTAACTTGAAGTATTAACAACAGCTTTTCAGTCTATTTAAATTTCAATGTATTCAAAGATCACAATACATCCTTAGAGACACAAACATATGTGTTAAAATCATAAATAAAAAGAGGACACTAAATATAAAATTTAAGATAATGGTATTTTTGAGAAAGAAACAGAAATGGGTGGAATGCAGTGCAGAGGTATTTGTTGAATCCATTCCAAACCCTGTAAAATTTACCAAGGGTTTTCTTATACATTTAATACTTAAAAGTTAGTTATTTTATTAAAGATACCACATTCAGATAAATGTCAAGATGTTATAAAATGACGGCTTTGCTCCTAATCTTAACTACTTGGGTACTCTGTGAAAGGCAGTTGTATGTTTTATTCCATGCCAAGACTCACAACTCAAGGCCTTGTACATACTAGGCAAGCACTCTGCCACTAAGTCCAAGTTTCATACTTTGTTTAAAAGATAGACACTGGGATAGAGAAAGGGCTTGGGGTTTAAGAGCCTGTTCTGCTCTTGCAGAAGACCTTAATGTGGTTCACAGCACCCCCATCAGACAGCTCAGAGTCACCTGTGCACTTCTAGCTCTTGTGGGTATGACACATTGGCTCCCATGGGCATTTGCATACACATAATTAGAAATAAGATAAACCCATTTAAAATATATTAATTTTATTTTATAATAAAAAGATTGTATCACTGTATATTTTAAATTTTCTGAAGTATACCAAGACAGATTTTAGAGGTAACAAGCAAAATATATAGGCCCAAGTTTTTAAAATAAATATTCAAATTCAAAATGCATTCATGTTTTTAAACATACAAATGATATTTCCAAGAAAAAGTTATGAGTGCAAATACCAGGCTGTCCAGCAGAAAGACACAAGCCCCACTATACCCTATACCATTTATAAGAACCAAGATGTCTCAACCCAGCTCAGAACCCCACAGCCTGACCAAGCTGTCAAGTGCTGGGGAAAATAAAGAGGAAGCCCAAACACTATGTTTTGGTTCCCCTGACTCTAATATAGAGCACCTTGTGTGTATCAAGTCTACCAGGCTGCAGCTGCCAATGCCTGAATACCAGGGCTGCTGGGGAACATGGGTGGAGCAAAAGAAGGGTAGGCGAAAAGGGGAGAAACAAACACCCTGTCATGTGAAATCACCCCAGATTTCTCTTCTTGTCTCTGCCTGTTCAGTAGATGCTTGGGTTAATTCAAAAGCAATTAATCAAAAAGCTTCAGCAGGGACATTATATT
Organism: Mus pahari; assembly: GCF_900095145.1. NCBI lineage: Eukaryota > Metazoa > Chordata > Mammalia > Rodentia > Muridae > Mus > Mus pahari. Next base: position 162,989,485 of record NC_034591.1, read on the forward strand.
ATATTGTATTATATTTAAATATAATAGCAGCTCTGTGAGTTACAAAGATCCCATCAGCTAAGAAAACCTGAAGACATGCTTTCTGGATTCTTACAGGTCTTTAAGTTACTTAGCCAAGACAGAGAGTGGACAGAGTCAAACCAACTGTTTCTCACATGGGTTTTCTTTCTTTTCTTTTTTTTTTTTTTTTAAAAATCATTAACCCTTTAATACCCCTCATCAGCTTTATAACAATTTTTGGTACCCTGTACCTCAAGTCCTTAACAATCCTAAAAGTTTCATTCCTAGTCAAAGTACCCAACACAGAAATCAAGAAGAAAATAGGAACCATTGTTTCTACTTAGAAAGTAAAAGATTGCTGTGTCCAAAGATCTTCATGACTCACAACTAGCCTTGAGTAATTTTTAGAGCTAATGCCATTCATAAACATGGTACACGACATCAAGCCACCTTCTCTGCAGTCTTCTGGGAAGTTCTGCTGGGCCAGCACAGCTATAACATTGCAATTCTGAGCACTGTCAAATGCAAATAAATTTAAAAGAAAAGGTCAAAGTACATCAAGAAAATCATATTTCATCCCATACATGGGAGTTGGGCAGCCAAAATAATGTGTTGTAGAGCTTATTTATACCAGGCATGACATACATGCATACATACATGCATACATGCATACATAGAACCAGCACAGAGAGACCCGTCAATACTCACCTACACTGATCAGTACATGCAAACCTGTGGTTTGCAATGTAGATGCATGTTGCAGTATATTTAACCACACTGTGATCCCTGATGTTGCATTATTTACTGTTGGTTCCCAGCACCTATTCAAGGCAAATCAGAATCACCTGTAATTCCATCTGTGCCTAGTTGTGTGGCTCAGCCATAGCACACACCTTTAATCCAAGAGCTTTCTGTTAATTGTAAACAGCATTAAACAAAGTCAGCCATAGGTTAAGAGGTAGAGCAAGCAACCAGTTAACAGGAAGTAAACATGGGAAAAATAAAACAGAGAGTAAAAGGAAGTCAGGAGGATGGATAGAGAGGCACACAGGAAGTAGAAGGGAGGGACATTCAGTCTGAGGTGTTTTGAGACTGGTGGAGGAGAGCTTCCTTTTGGGACATCAGCCATGAAGGAAGGCCAGCTGTGTGTTTTCTCTGCTTCTCTGAGCTAGCAGGCTTTCACCCCAGCATCTGGCTAAACCAAACAATCGAGATTTTATTTAAACAACAAACAACAGATGGAGATCTGTGGGTTGCAGAAACAGAGCTTTAAATGCTTACTGATCCAGGGGACCTTCAGAGTAATCCTTTGGGAGGCTTAGTCATAAGATGATTTATCAGTCTCTATAGAACCTCACAACTATTAACAGAACAATTTGAGAATTAAAGAGTTTTCAGAACTGACCAACCACACATGGCATGGGTTTGTTAGTCTAATTGTAGTAGCCCTTTAAGAGAGGCGGGGTGCTTTTTCAAGATGCTAGCGGAGTCTTTATAGTAGTATTACAGTTTGGGGTTAAAATTCCAAGTCACAAAGTAAATGGCAGCACATGTTGCCATGAGCATCGGGCTCTGCTTCTAGGCCCAGTGACCTACTCAGCTGTGACAGGGCATAAGAATCAAGGGGAAAGGAACAATGCCAGATGCCAGAAATGCCTGGAATTCGAAAGGACGCAGCTGGTAGCATGGTGACCTTGTCAGTCACAGGATCCAGGGTGGGCATCTGAGCCCAGCAGGAGGGAATGAGGAGGCTGAGCAAGGTAACTTTCCTCCCTGCAACCTGCTAAATAGATGTGCTCAGGGAAACTGCAACAGAAACAGTGATAAGGTGAGGATTGGAGGGTGCAGTGTTTGCAGATTAGATGCATCCTAAGCACTGTCCACTGCTCATGACCAACATCAAAGGAGTGTTGGTACAAACTGGGCATTCTGGACATGGAGTCTCCTCTTCAGAGCCTGCACCAACCTCCCTTCTATAGCCCTGCAACCTTGTTTCATCCATGCAGAGCAGTGCAGTCAGTTGACAGGAATGCAGACTCTTAGACAGTATCAGAATAGTTCTAAAAACTTTGGCGACCCCCAAATTGTGTGTATATGTTACAGGGGAAATTTGAGGGTTTGTGTGTGTGTGTGTGTGTGTGTGTGTGTGTGTGTGTGTGTGTGTGTTGGGGGGGTGGGAAACATAATCTCATTTGCAAAAGAATTTTAAAACAGACTTAGTAAGACTCTCAAGAGCCATTTTGTTAGCGGTTGAGGGACACGCCAGGCAGACCAGCTGTCAGTCTTGGCCGTAGCCAGGAAAGAGGAAGAGAAAAGCCTTTGAAAAGCAGAGCCTGTGGTGGGGGTCAGTGAGCAGCTACATGGCCGACAAGCAGCTGGACAGCAGGAGGGAGGGATTTCCGAGGAGAGAAGAGCGGCAGGGGAAGCATGCTCAGCCTTTGTCCAGTGTCAGGAAGAAAAGGTGACTAAAAGAAGGAAAAGCAGAAGTTACACGCTTTTCTGGGTAACTCTGGAAATCAGTCAAGCTGTAGTTTTACAAGACGGAGACTCAGCAAGTAACTGCCCCCCCCGCCAGAGGGGATTCTGGGAAGGATAAGAACATTATCTCATTAAGGAGATAAAGTTCCCTCCTCTCTCCTTACAGGCTTTAAGTAAATCAGCTTCCCCAGGGATGGACTTCTAGCTAGGTGAATGACAGCCCTCAGCTGGACTAACTCTTACAGGAGGAGATAACAGGCTGTAATGTTCTCATCTTTGAAGCAGATAAGAATGTCCAAGGCCAGAAGCAGATTTCATTAGGGAGGGGTCCATCCTCAGGCTCCTAATCTCTGACTAGCTACCTAACAAGGACATGTGAACTGCTGTTGTAAATACCATGCTTAGAGATGCCCGCATACCAGAAGGCTGTCAAGCTCTGCCCCATACCAGTTCCAATTCTTCCAGCCCAGCAACACCAATTCTCAGGGACACCTCACTATTCTGGGCCTTCTGCTTCCTAGCAGGGTGACCCTAAGAAAATTCTCTAAACTCTCAAATCCTCCTACAAATCCTTTAAAACGTCTACCTCACCAGGTCCCAGAGGAATTAAATCACATGTAAAGTGTTTGTCCTGATGGCTTACATAAAGTGAATTCTCTTGTTTTAGCAATTATTATCTCAATGCTAGTTTTTATTGTGATGACTTAAGTGGGGAGGGGGATTCAAAAAGTAAGATACCAATAATAAGCTTCTTCATTGATATGTGTTTACTTAAATTATTAGTTTAAATATTTAAATTATGAATTTAATTGTGTTCAGCTTTTGGGACTTGGTTAAGTGACTCTCCTGCAAATTTAAAGAATAAAGAACATTTTTGGCTCCCTATAAAAGGACCCCCTGTTGTGCCCCTGCTTTCTTCAAGACTTATAGCTCACCACAATACCAACAGGTTGTAAACTACACCATAGGGCAATTAAGGGTATTTCAGACACACACACACACACACACACACACACACACACAACTTCTTATGGACACATATTTACCAAGCCACAATTCCACCCAACCCACAAAAATTAAAAGTACATATCTATAAACCAGGCTTAATTTTGCAAACAGAAAATCTAGATAAATCTATTTTAACTTTTGGATTATTTCATAATATAATTTTTATTTTATGTTCTTTTTCCCTTAATTAATTACACAAGCTTGGAAAAAGTAAAAATCATTTTTAATTGCATGCAGGCAATATGTTTACAATATTTAGCACACTTAGCCCTAAATACTGAACTATTTGCAAACACACTCCATTCTCCTCAGATGATGGGTTTTAGTCACTGCCCTTTCTGCCTAGTGTTCCTATCCAACATCTGAAACCTACCAGGGGCATTTACCACTTGCTGCAGGGGAGGGCTCACACATGGGCACCTATGTTCAATTTTAAGAGGTCTGCTCCTGGTTGGAGTTGGCACTGGGTGAAGGATGGGAAGGGAGGTCTTTGGGACGGGACTTAGTGATGCTACAGCTGAGCTCTTGCAAGTGGATAACCGCTAAATTGCAACTTTGAAACAATTGTTGCTCTTCTCCAGTGGGATGGAAGAACCTTTGTGAGGAAGTTATTGTTTCATCCTTACCCGCTTGGTGACAAAGCTCTGTGGTTGTTCACCTGCTCCATCAGAGCAGAACCCATCAAGGTTGTCTGAAGCTGCTATTCTGTGAAACCGTTCATACCAAATAGAGCTGTCAGTACCTAATTTTCTCATCAGGAAAACACTTCCTTCAAAATTCAGGAATGCTTCTGATAAATCCCCCTGGCTCTTCTTCCTCAGAGTTAGTGTTTGTCTATCTTCAGAGGCATGTGGAACATCATATTCCCTCTTTCCATGTGGAGCCTGGAGGACTGTTACCCAATTTTCCTGTAAGATGGGACTGGCCACGCGTGGGCAAGACACCAGATCTGGATTTTCTCGGTGTCTTGTTTGTCTTCCAGGTGTTCCCTGCTCCTCTCTGCTTTCTATCCCAAAGCCTGTACTCCACAGCACACTAAGTATAGAATCCTCTAACCTGTAATTTGCAGTCTCTACGGTATACTAACTGTGGAGTACTCTAGCCTAACCACACACATGCCCTCCAGGTAGCAGCTCAGTTTCACTGTGGGGCTTTGACAAACAGTGGTCTATTCCCTGCTTTTCTCATGGCTATGACCAAATACCTACCTGACAAGAGGCAACGTAAGAAGGGAACATTTTCTTTTGATTCATGGTTTGAATACTCACAGTCCATTGTGGCAGGAAACGTGTGGTGGTTGAATGAGAAATGCCCCACAAAGGTTCATGTGTTTAAACACTTGGTCCCGACTTTGTGCTGATGTGTCAGGAGGTTATGGGGCCTTTAGGATAGCTACCTTGCTAGAAGTACATCATTGGGGCAGGCTTTGAGAGTTCAAAGTTTCACCTCACTTATATTTCTCACTCTCTGATGTGTATGTGTGTAGCTGAGATGTGATCTCTAGGCTTCCTACTCCAGATACCTGTCACTAAGCCTCCCCCACCATGAAACTGTGAGCCAAGAAAAACTTCTCCTTTAAGATTTTATCTTTACTCATGTGTGTGTGTGTGTGTCATATGTGTGCAGGTAGTCACAGAAACCATAAGAGGGTGACAGATCTCCTGGAGATGGAGTAACATTCTGAAACACACAGTGATATGGCCTTTAATTTGCATAATTGGTTCCCCCCAAAGACCCATGTGTTCACAGCTTGGCTTCTAAGTTGGCACTGTTGGGAAGTACCGTCTGGTGGAAGGTCCTAGTTCACCGAGGGCACACTCCTTTAGGGGTTCCTTTCTCTCTTCCATTCCATGAGGAAGATGGTTCCACTCTACACAGACTTCTGCCATGATGGGGCTGCCTTCCCATAGACTTAAAATGATGTCAATCAATTATGGAGATACCTCTGAAATAATGAGCAGAGATAAATCTTTTCTCTTTAAATTTAACTATCCCAGGTGTTTTCGACAGGAAGGGAAAGTTGGCCAATACATACTCAAATACATGCACACACACACACACACACACACACACACACTCAAGGTATTCTCAAACATGATGGTAAACATCAAGGGAAATCTTAAGTTCTTAAAATTAAAAAAAAAATGGAACTAGGCAACTCCTTAAATCTATATAAATGCATAGAGTATTTGTTCCTTGTATTCCAATTACTGAAAGAAAACACAGTGAAACTCTCTAAATCTAATACCAATTTTATGGCTAAATTATTTCCATTTACTTGAACAAAGTCAGATAATAAAATAATACTATGATTTATAGAAGTTTCACTTATTACAAAGGCTAATAAAAAACAGAAACAGAATAGTGATCAGTGTGTGTGTCATGGATTTTTCTTTCGCCTTCGCTGTGTACAGAGGGGTTTTAAGCAAGTACACAGTTGACCTATGCTTTCCAAACAAGTATGTTAATTTTCCACATGGCTCAGGAACATTCCATCCATTGTTTTGTCTATTATGGCTTTTTCCTTAGTCATAAAGCTTGCATTCATTCACCTTCTTTCTACTGAAAATATCAAGAGGATGAAGGCTTAGTACTCTACCAGCCCCAAGCTATGGTTTGTGCTATAACTCCAATGTAAAAGTAGTAAAAGTACAAATTACCAAATTATATTGATTAATAAGAAAACTGTAACTGATGTGGATTGTCAAGTTGCAATGAGTCATGAAGAAACAGTAGCAATGCTGTTTGTGTTGCAATAGAGTGCTTTGTGTTGAACAAAATTATGAAGGAGGACAAATAGAGATGGAAACCACACCAACTAGAAATCTCAAGTGTAGTAAGAGAGAGAGACCAGGTGCACTGGACAATAACAGAAAGATTCCAGGTTCAGTAAAAGAGAGGTCCCAGGTGCACAGGGCAGTTAGAGGGAAGCATGTGGGAACAGACTACCTTCATAGGCAGGAGATGGGAGAGACAGTAACCAGAAGCTCAGTCTATAGCTGCCCCAAAAAGACAGGGAGGAAAACCAGGGGGGAGGTATCAGGTCAAAGGCACTGAGGCCAGGCAGCTGTCCTTCCCAATTCTAGCTCTGCCACCTGCCAGGGTCACTCTCCTCCTCTCCTAGACATGACAGCAGCAAGTGCCTCGGAGAATCCTGATATGTCTGGCATGATCAAATACAGATATTCTCATTTCCAACCCACAGAGGGGCCAGGGCCTTACTGAAAGGTTTTTGTGTGGAGTGATGAGATAAGTCACTCGGCACGCTGGGAAAGCACCCATAATCTTATCAGGAAAGTCTCCTCTTTCCACACCCTACCTAGGTGTCCTTCTCAGCCGTTTGACTGGCGTAGCAGCACAGTGTGAACTGGCTTCTCCCTCAGCTCCAGCATTACAAGACAACTGAAGGCCCTGGAACCACCTCTCCCACTTCAGTCCTTAACCAGAGGTTCCCAGAAACTCTCCATTGTCTACTCTTACAAATGCTGGACTTCGTGGGGCCATGGACTGAGCATAGGTGGAGAAAGCCATGGATTCAGACAGTGGCTACATTTGTTATGCTTGATGAATTACTTGCTCATATCTTGTTCTTCTTACATGTGTAAAATGTAAGTCATAAATGTGACTTGCTTCGGTTGTGAGGCTTAAGCGAGATGGTATCAGCAAAGATAGATATGCCTGGTCAGACTGGGATGGTGGTACACAGCTGTAGTCCCATTACATGGAAGCCTGAGGCAAGAGGATTCAAGGCCAAATTGAGATGCATGGTGAGAATCTTTCCATGAGAAAAGAGGAGAAAACTGGACACAGCATCTAGTGGACATGCTTTGCCTCAAAGGTCCACTCCTTGGCAAGCAACGGATTCAGTGCAGTCATAACACACACAACATAAAGTATAACACAGGGGGACATAGTATGACTACTTTAACTATCACAACAATCCATGAGGGAGACCATGTCACTGTTCCCATTATACACATGAGGAAATCAAGGTTTAGAAGGGTTCAATAATTCACCAAGTCACACACAGTTAAGAGTGATCCCATGAGTCTACCTGACCCAGTGTACCCCTACATCCTCAGAGTCCTGACCGAGTGACCACAGTGTTGATCCCCAGGTCCAGGGCATCTCTGACCTCAAGCCCTCAGTCATGAGAATACTCCATGACAAGCCATAGTCAGCAGGAAGTATTTACCTATTACATTTTATCCACAAGGCACACACTGCCCACTCTGCTCCTGTCACTTTTCTCTCCAGAAGGGTGAACATTTTAGTGAGAATTCCTGTATTCTCACACATTCTGCCTTCACTCCTAGCTCTAGACAGACTATCATTAGGTTAGCAGTGAGTCCCACTCTCATCCAAGCTGAATGGGTAGAATTGCTCCACTCAAACCTTCACCCCTACTGGTCATTTTCTCAGAGCCTGGGACAATTGTTCTCTTTCTGTCCCCAACACCTCCTACTTCCTTCACCCACTTCTGCTGTATTCTTTCCCTCAGGGAACTTCCCATTTATCCATTCTGAGGACACAAGGCCTACCTTTTTACAGCAGTCTCCACAGAGCACTACTGTGTCCCTGTCCTCACCAACAGCCCTTTGAAGACTTCCATGAAGCACTATTCTGGGAAAAATAACATCTCTCCATCTCAGGTTCTCTCTAAGCATATGACAGGTCTGAAAATGTATCGGGGGTACCTCTTTAAAATGTATGTAGCCAGGGCCATCTCTTTTTAAACCATGATTCATCTCACTAACCCACGGTAACACTGGGACATTTTACTCCTTTGGGTGTCTTCTGTATTTCAGGAGAGAGGAAGTGAGAGTCCCACAGAGACAATGCGTATCTTCTCCAGTGTCAAGCTAAGCCCCATCTTCTGGTGAAGCTAGATCAGAGGCAGACTTGAAGAGAGACAGGTCTGAGTCTGCATGTGATTCTAGCATGTAACATGCAGACCTGCCCCTGCATATGATGCTGAGGCCTCTGTTGTACTAGGATACCAGGACTTTTAAAGTTTTGTTCAGTTTCCAAAACCTTTCATAAGGCTGTGTCAGTCAGCAGACATGTGACCTTCATCCATAATGAATAAACGAATTATTTTGATCACTTTAAAAAAGGAAGCAAAAGGAGCTGAAGGGGGCTGCAACCTTGTAGGTGGAACAACAATATGAACTAACCAGTAACTCCTGAGCTTGTGTCTCTAGCTGCATATGTAGCAGAAGATGGCCTAATCAGCCATCATTGGGAAGAGAGGCCCCTTGGTCTTGCAAACTTTATATGATCCAGCACAAGGGAAGGCCAGGGCCAAGAAGTGGGAGTGGGTGGGTAGGGGAGCAGGGGTGGGAAGAGGGTATAGGGAACTTTGGGATAGCATTTGAAATGTAAATAAAGAAAATATCTAATAAAAAATAAAAAATAAAAAGGAAGCAAAGTATTTCAAACCATGATGTAGCTCTTTCCATCAATGGGACAAAGCATCCAAGACAAATCAAGTCAAAGGATGAAACATGTTTTTGCTCATTGTATCGGAGGCCCCAGCCCATAGTGGCATGGCCCTGTTACTCTTGGACTGTGCATCACATCATGTCAGGTGTGCGGAGCAGAGGAAACCTATCTACCTCCTAGCACGCAGGATATAGTGAGAAGAAGGTATTGCCAGAGTTCTGATCTCCACTTCAAGGGCACACTCAAATGACCTAACTTCTGCCTACCAGGTTTCCTTCTGAAGGTTCCACTGCCTCCCACGTGCCTTTGCAGAGTATTTCAGATCCAACACTCACCAGCTGGATTCAGAAGGAACTGAATAATTAATCTTTTCAACTGTGACACACTCCTCATGGCGTTCACGATAGACTGCTGTTCTCGGTATTTTTATGATTTTTATTTAAATTTACTTTGCTTTGATTTGAGCGATTTGCATTTCTATTTCTCTTATTCTGCTGTCTGCCACTGAAACTGTTATAATAGCTATTTCTAGAAATCAGCTCCTTCTGCCGAGATGCCTCTCATGGTCTCATTACAAGTCCTCTAAGCTATACTGATTATGGGGATTTCCTGAGACCTCCAGGGTTCTCAGTCCTCTGTTAACATTGTCAGAACATCATTTGGTGAATCTGTGTGTGTTAGCTTGGTTTCTCAAACGTATTTGGTTCATGGCACAGCATTAGCTTATTTAGGGCTTAGTTAAAATTGTTCAGTGTTTCAGGGCATGTACTGTTTTTGCCGAGCACCAGAGTTTGGTTACCAGCACCCATGTCAAGTGGCTTATAACCACTGTAACCCCAACTCCAGGAACATCTGATGCCTTTGGCTTCCACAGGCAACATACTCATCTGCACATACTCACACATACACGTGCACTCACACTCATAATTTCAAAATAATTAAAGTAAATATTTTTTAAAATAAACTTCTTGGTACACACTGTATTTAAGTTTTAAAAGTCACTACACGAACTAATTTAGTGACCACGAGTCATTGCTTCTCTGGGAGATAGGAGGCAAAGCTCTTGCAGTTCTCTGATCACAACTTCACCAACTGCTGGATGTTTCTGCCACCTAACAGCATACACTTATCACAAACAATTGATTGCACAGACGTTGGATGTTTTTAAACCAGGAGCTTCGGAGTACATTTGTGCTCCATGGCATCATAACACAAGTCAGTCTCCCATACTCCAAAAACCCACTCCTCTATGAAACCCTTCATCACCACCCTTGTCAGGTCCTTTTGGAAATTTTCTACAGATTTCTGATTTGCAGAATCTTACTTGGCTTCCAGTGTCACACATATCAAATGGCACAGCTAGTACAAGGGGGGCATGTGAGTCAGCCAGTGCTGGCCCAGGGGCTAATGAGCATCTGACAGACCCTGGGTCACATGGCTGAATTTGGAGTTCCTTTGCTTTCATCCTTGAAGCAATGTTACCCATGATGCCTTTCTTTACTGTTATCTCAGGTATTTCAAATTCAACCACATTGAATATTGAAAATATTTTCCATAGCCCCATCATAACTTGAAGGTGTCATGCTTTTAATTTCCTGGTGGTTTCCTGTATGGAATAGTGAATTTCTTCTTCCTATAGGGAGAGGAGATGTATTATGTCATTGACTCGTTAATATTCCTAATGATGGCTCTCAAGCAAATGGATTTTCCCAGAAGGCCCAACATAGCTTAGGTCTAAGAACACCAGAGGGAATTTAGCCCCAAGGTTTACCATCCGCTATAGAAACTGAAATATCAAAAATTAAAACAAAAACTTTAAAAATGAGAAAGAAGACCATAAAATGGCACTAACTCACAACAAAACATCAGAGAGAGAGAGAGAGAGAGAGAGAGAGAGAGAGAGAGAGAGAGAGAGAGAGAGAGAGAAAGGACTCATAAGTATGAACGAACAGGAAGCACATTGAGCCAGACTGGTGTGGTGGCAAGTCTATAATCCCAACAAAAGAGGCTGAGGCAGGATTACAATAAACTCAAGGTCACCTTAGGTTACACAGTAAATCCTGTCTCAAAATAAATAACAATACTAAGCCAGATGACAGTCATGTCCAACTTCCTCTGGAAACATTTGGGTCAGGCGACTCAAGTTTTCCCCTGCTCTACACAAGAGTAATCTAGAAATTCAACGTTTACAACAAAAATTAGAAACGGTGGACAGCAGGTGAATCACCAAGCTTGGAATCTGGGCATCAAGACAATGCCCACCCATACATGCAGCGCGCATTCATGACTTCCGGGACATGGGAGAGTATGCTTGTGTGAGTCCTACTGCTCCATTATCAGCTAGCAGTCTGTTGATTATTCCTCAAATACTCTAAGAGGCTTGTTGTTGTTTTAATTGAAATTCAGTATTGTATCTAATTAGTAGGTGCTGAATAAATATTTGTGGTTCAACTGACAGAAATGTTCAAGTTTCATAAAACATCCTGGCATAAAATGTGATGCCAGTGAAGGAGAGCTCTGATGGATAGATAGCTTGTATGTATTCCTCACAAAGTGGGCTCTGCTGAGAGTCGCTACTGTCAGAGTGATCCCATTATAGTACAGTCTGAAGAGCAGTATTCACTCCTTCTGATGCTAAGATAGGAAAAGTTGCCCAGCTCATAAAACTGAAGAGAAAATAGAAAAAACTACTCCAAAGGTAGTTAGTTTTCTATACACAGATCAATCAGTACTTGTTTTGAAGATGTTTAGAAAAGGCTCTGGTGGTTTGGTGAAAACATAAACATTTTTTTTTAAAACTCCTTCACAATATGGACACGGGCTAACAATTAATCTGATGTTAAAAGTGAAAGCACACAAAAAAAATTTTGAGAACTGGAACTCTCTGAGTAACTACAAGCAAATGAGATACAGTAACTAGCATTCAGTTCATATCTTTCAATTAATATAAGATCACCTAAAAATTATAATTATCTAGAGTCAAATGAAAAATTTTCTAAATATAAATAAATTTTACCTAAGAAAACAAGAATTTTCTTGGGTAATTTAAAGAAGAATTTACTAAGAAAATTCTCACAAGATAATATGTTTTAAAAGATGTTGGGTGTATTACCTACTTCTCACATCCTGGTGACAAATGCCTGACAGAAGTTACTTCAGAGAGGGTTTGGTTTAGTCCACGGTGGTAAGCCTATCCTGGTAGGGGAGCCATGACAGTGGAGCAGCCCACATGACGTCTCCACAGAACACAGAGGGATGAATGTCAGTGCTAATCTCACTTCTTCCTCCTTTCCTTTACATTCTGTCCAAAACCCCAGCCTATGTGATGGTACCCCACCCCACATTCAGGATTGATCTTTCCTCTTCAGTTAAACATCTCTGGAAACCATCCTACCCAGAGACATGTCTACCAGGTGATACCAAATCAAGTTGGCAATGAAGATGAACAATCATATTGTGATATGAATACATTTACCTCACAGAGTGAAAGAAGATGAGGGGGTGGAGATCAACGTGAGAAACAACAGTTCATATATGACATGTAAAGCAAAAGACTGACAAAGGTCATCAAGAATGAGCTTGTAGACAGAGTAGAAGAACTGTAAGCCCAACACGGGAGTGCCCAGCAGGAATCTCTGCACTCAGATGCTGAAGCAGATTTCTGCAAGTTCAAGGCCAACTTGGGCTACATTAAGAAATCCTGTTTCAAGATAACCAACAAGAAAAGAGAAGGACTAGGAGGAGGAAGAGAGAGGAAAAGGCCTCTAATGACTTGGTTCCCCGAGCATGTGCCTTTTTGTAGTTCTGTCCCACAATGAATCAGGGAAAGCACGTGTGACTAGCAGACCTGATGGTTGTGACTTTCAAGGCTGAACATAAAGGAAACCACCACCTGCCCAGCTCTGCCTGCTCCCTGCGGGAGAGCCAGCTGCAGTGCTATAGTTCACAGAGACAGGTATCCACACTGTTTTCCTTCAGGGACAGGGAAAAGAATTGCAAGTGTCTAAAGTCATTCTTCCAGAGCAAGAGGAGTGCTTATGCTATTTATATTGCTTTTTTTCCTCTTTTATGATGGGATTTGGCCAATGGAAGAAGGATTTCATTTTTTTTTCTTTTTTTTGAAACAGAGTGTTCTAGGGTAACAAATTTAAAAGAAATGTATAAAAATAAAAAATAGGATTTGGGGACATTTCGTTTCAAACAGGAGGCATACTAGGCCATATTTACCCTTTCCTCTTACTTGAATTAGCTGCCTTTCTTAGTAAAAAAGCTTATAACATAGCAGTTCACCACTGTAAACCTCTGTAGTAAAATATCACTTTACCTACATTGAACGCTTGTGCAGACATGCATCTACTTTTAAAATCCTGGCCAAACGCCTATAAAGTAATTATAACCTTGAAAAAGATCCAGCCCTCACAAATGTTACACATAAATTTTTTCCAGAGGAACAGAATGATCTAACAACAACAAAAAAATCCATAAGCTATCAGGACCCAGCTTTAATTCCATCAGTGAGCTGGCACCTTATAATCCAAAAAGAAAAAAAAAAAAGTGCATGAAGCAGGGGAAGTGGAGCAAAATGAAGTTCCCATTTGGCTCCTGGGTTTAATGGATCTCCTGGAAGTTTCTAAGACCAAGGCCCTGCACCGTGACACTCACTGTTCTCCAGAACAATGATGACAGAGGTGGGACCTCAGCAAATTATCAGTGCCGTGTGTCAGGTATGGACCAAATCCACTCATGATGCACAGGATATGGAAAACAGACCAAAACAATGCTCTCCACACTGCTTTGCTAGGTACTTTTCTTGTTGCTATAACAAAACACTTGACTGAAAAGCTTAAGGAAGGAAGAGCTTGTTTTGTCTTGTCTCTGTGGGGAAAGCATGGCACCAGGAACAGGAGGGCTGTTGCCACAGTCATGAGGCAGAGCAAGATGAACAATGCTGCTCAGCTGGCTTTGTCCTTTCTATTCTGTTCAGCACTCCAACCCACAGGACAGTGCCACTCACACTCAGACTGTCTGTCCTTCTCCAGTCAAACCTCTGGAAACTTCCTCACGCTCAGCGTTGTGCTTCCCCTGTGAGTCTAAATCCTGTCAGTGTGGTGGAGAATTAACCATCACAGATACTGAACATCTGGCTGTTAAGGGCTCAGTCTCACAAATGTAAGGCTCTGACAACATAGTGAGACCCAGGACCAAGTTTACACACCTATGCCTCTTACTTTCTCAGTCTGCGATGCTAAGCAAATTATACACCATCTTTGAGGTCTGCCTTCCCTATGGCAAGTGTGGCCAGTGACCCTCTTTTGAGGGTGTGTGACAGCTTCAAGGGTTACTTTCGTGCCTTAATGCAGACACTCTTTAGTGATTTTCATCTCAACAGTGATTGAGAGTTGAAAACTTAACCCAAAATCTTGAAAGTTGAAAGATAACGTCATACCCTCTCTAGACATGAAGTTTATCCGAGACATTATCTCCAATTCCATAAAAACTAGTCAACTCCAAGAAGACTATTGCATAACAACAGTCATAACATAACCTATTTCTATATATCATTCCATTTAAAACTTAAGCAGCACTGCCTCAGAAGGCTGTACTCTCAACTTTGGAGTAGTACATCTTCTTATTGATAAAATTAATGTTTGAGCCACATACTTGCAACTCATCAGCAAGCAATACCACTCCACCATGATGAAAAAATATATAAATGAAGGGAAATCCTTTTATATACCTGTAAAGCCTTCAATCATTACACAGTTTCCTTATCTGAGAATTATACCATTTCTCCCCCATACAAGCTTTGATTCTAAAGGGCATGATACCGTAGACATTGTCATATCATTTTGAGCAAAGTGATTTCTTGGAATGCAATCTGGTGCTACCCAGCACTTGCTACATCACCTAAAACACAGACACTGAGTCAGAACTTCCTCAGGAGCAAGCCAGAAAGAAAATACTTCGAATGCATCTGCTTATCATCTTGTCCAGGCAAAACAAGAAATCACTTAATCACCTGTTCTAACTCAGAGTCTGCCAGCTGCTTGGATACAACAGACAGGAATTAAATCTCAAACCATACAATTATCCGAGCATTACAGATCAGCCAGATACACAAGAATGATGTAGAGGATGCAGGTGGGTGTGTGCTTAACAAATAGTCCTTGTTCTCATTTTTTACCAGAAGAGCTACCAAGGAAACATGTTTCCTCCATTCAAGGGAACTCAGACGCATCTTTATCAACATAAATAAGCTGTTATTTCACTCTTAAAATGATCAAGATAAGGACGGCTGGAGTTTGGAAACCAGGCTATGTGTGTTTAATACATGTGTAAGAGCAGAACATAAGACCTAATTCCTGTGCGGTCACCTTGTTTCTCATCCCTCACTGGTCAGTACTCTCTTCAACCAAACACATCCAGCTGTAGGTGTTCAGAAATGATTATAAGAAAGTTTCCATTAATCTTCATGTTCTTTGGAAGAAAATTAGTTTTCAAACCTTAAATCAATTACTGGGTATGAGTGATAGCACAATTTCTCCATCCCATGGGATGAAAAATCAATCATACCAAAAAGGCTCCTAACACCATTCCTTAAATATTAAATTTCATTCAAGATACAAATGGATATAAAGAACTCGCTTGAGATCATCAATGGCAAGCCTCTACAAATATGCATGATTCAAATATGATTTTTAAAAACTTCAGAACTCTTGCTCTGTTTTTCTAAAAAAAAAATTATATATTAGTATCAATATGAAAAGTCTTCAACATCTCATTTAAATATCATGCTTGTTCTGACACATAACTTTTTTCTAACATGGGAATCTAAGTCAAAGGCAACCACAACTGTTGTCAAAGACAATAGTTCTCTCGACACTGACTTCAGGAGGACCAGTACCAGGCTCTGTATCCCCCATGATTCAGACTGTCACACTCATTCACCTGGAAGTCATACATCCTCATGCTAATTGTGGTGCACCTTCTGCCTAGAACCTTCCCCACCTCCCTTTGAGGCCAGTTTGGTCTACAGACCAAATTCCAGGACAGCCAGGGCTACATAGAGAAACCTAGAGCCCACAAAACAAACAAACAACAAAAAAACCATGTTAGGATCTGCTCCAGCTGAGCTCCCCACTGTTCGAGATCCTTTGGCCTGTGGCTCACAATGCTGCACTCACTTTTTTTCACTATACTTTATACTACTTTCCCACTACTGTATAAGCAGACATCTAGCCCATGCCAGGTAGTCAGTCTCTTGTGTGTGTTCATAACCATGAATGGCAGGGATTGTCTTACACGACTAAGCTATCTTCACAGCCCAGCCCCTGTACTTTGTCTCTCAGAGAAGCCATGCAAAGCTGGGTTGGATGAGCCCAGTCTTCACTCACAAAATAAGGAAAGCCAGTCTTTGTAGAAAAGGGAAATGAAGACCACCTGGACAAACGACAAAAAAAAAGTATTTTCAGGGACTAGAGAAGGGGCAGAGCGAATCAGGTTTTCCACTTGCTCTATCTAGAAGCCAGAACTCCACACCCACACTTGGGCCCTGTGAGAATTCCTGTATCTTTCCAGTAATCCCCAGTTTTCACTTATGCAACTTTGAAAGCATTTTTGTTTTTAGCAAGGTATAATGTAGCAGAAGTGATAACTAGTTGTGTCTTAGCTCAAAGACACTCCCTCCCAGATCCCACTACCAAGTAAAGCCTCAAAGTTCTCACCTGCCATGGAGGATAAAAACAATGTTTCAAAGAACCGCAGTCTGCAGTTTTATAAAAATTTGTAAGAAAACCAGAGGAACTGTGGAGGTAGCTTAAACAGAAATACTCTTTTATTGCTGTCATTTTCAAGATTAAAAAACTTGGAACCAGAGAAACTAATCCACTGACCAGAGGTCACACAGGCAGTCACAATCCTGTCCCAACAGATGTGGCCTTCTCTTACCCAAAACATACATTTAACTCAGAACAAACAGGGACATACCTACACAAGGACACTGGCATGCTGGGGCTTAGTCTGACGATGCTATGTATTTAAATGTTAAATACTGGCTCTCAAGATCTGGTTGCCCCTGATGAGCAGATCCTCATGTACACCAAGGGATGCTAGGTAAACTTTTCTCCCCAATTTAAAACTATTGGTTAAATAATGGCGGCTGCTGCCAATTGCTGGGAAGAACAGAAAGGCAGTGTTCAAGTTACTGGGCTGGGATCACAAGTAAGGACCACGAGGAAGGAGGAAAGAGGAGAAGGAGGAGAAAGGAGGTGAAAAAAGAAGACAGAGAAAACAGGTAGTCTCTATTAGATGTGATGGACCAGGAGCAAGCACTGAGTAAAATGCCCCACCCCTCGCTACCCCCCACCCCAGGACAGACTGCTGGAACAGAAATAACCTGGGGAGATTCGAACAGCAAGTGTGTGGGGAGCACAGCTGGTAACTACCAGTCTAGCGCTAGAGAAAATTAGATTAGCGGTAATTCCCCAGTAATTGTGCTAGAGCTGATTAAAATAAACAAACAGAAAAAAAAAACAAAAACATAGGACTCTGCCATGATTATTGGGGGCCTGGCTGGGTCATATTAATAAATAGTAGAGTTTATTAAAATCCATTTACTAGCATTTATGAGAGAGCACAGCATGAGTTATCCTACATCCTGAAGGGCAATGATTAGGTGGTCCTCAAGGCAGTCTATGCTCTGTTCTCACCATGGTAACCCCTGTATCTTCTGCCTCTAAACTACTAGGCCCTTGTGGCTTCAGTGTTTCTGTGTTCATTTTTTAAGTTATAAATTGGGTGACTTAGTAAAGAATTGTTGGAGTGAGGCAAACTGTATTGGAGACAAAATTCTGCATAAAAAAATTTTAAAATTCATATTAACCGAAATGTACACAATCATAGTCCAGATTATTATTTACTTCTTTGTAAAAGTTCCTTAAAATTAAATGATATGAAGAAAATCTCTGATAAAAATTAAGACTGCACAAAGCTCTATCAATCAACAATAAAACATATTAATAATTCATTAGGGCTTAGCTGGGTCCCCAGGCCATAACATCAACACATACCATAAATGGTTGTTTGGTTTTATTACCTTTTCAAATTATGATAAATTAATTGTCTCCTTCCCCTAGAAGTCTGGGTTTATGTTCTCTTTAAGTATTTCACTAATACATTGGAGGTTAAATCTTTAAATCTCACAGTAGAAACTGATGCTGAGGGTGACTTCAGAATCTACGTGTATTTTCCAGCTTACCATAAATAGCAAAGGCTGTGCCACCAAAAGATATTCTAAGACCTATTTTCAAAAAGCTTCCTGTATGAAAATAAAGTTTATCTATCTAGAAATTAGTAAAAATATGAAGGCAATGAAATGGCCGAGTGGGTAAAGTCATTGGTCATGCAAGTCTGACAACACCAGTTCAATCCCCACAACCCGTGGAAGGTGGAAGGAGAGGACTGACTCCACAAAGTTGGCCTCTGACCTCCACACACATACTATGGCATGTGCACCACCTCCCACAAGCATAATTAATAATAATAGTAGCAGCAGTGGCAGTAAAAACAATTTTAAAATTAGTAAAATATGTCTGTTTTTGCCTTTCAATAAACAAGGTATTTATTTATTTAATTAATGCTGCTTCGGTTCACAGTGCTATGATGTGGACCTGGAATGTTCCCCAAAGCCCCCCACATTGAAAGCTTGTGCAATGTGGTAGACACTCTCTCAGAGGTATGACACAGTAGAAGGCCCTTACAGTACTAGGTGTGTATCCTTGAGGGGATGGAGGGACCCCGCTCTCTTCTTCTCGCTCTTGTTCACTTCTCTGCCATAGGAAAATGGTTTTGCTCCACAAAACATCCCCTCCAGAATGTGCCACTGAAGCCCAAGGCAATGGAGCGACTGTCACTATGAAGCCTGTGAACAGGTCACTAAGACTATAAGCCACAATAAAACTTTGTACATTAGAAGTTGATCATTCCAGGTATTTGTTACAGTAACAGAAACCCAATTATATAAGCAGAGACTCAAGGAGAGGGAGAGGGAGAGGGAGAGGGAGAGAGGGAGAGGGAGAGGGAGAGGGGGAGAGGGAGAGGGAGAGGGAGAGGGAGAGACAGCGAGAGTATTATTTTTAAAGGTATTGGTCACAGAAAACGAATAGGCACAGCAGAGCTTTTCAGTCAGTCTTCATCTATTAGATACACATACCTTCTGTGAGGAGCTTTCACTGACACAAGCGTCCCACAACTATAGAAACTTGCACTGACGAAAGCTTCCTGTTCTAAACAATGCTGGGCTTTATACCTTATGCTGGCTCGTTTTTCTTTTATTATATATTTCTTTATACTGCTTTTGTTTCCTCTCAAATGTTCATAGAAAGAAAGCAAATAGTTTATATCATAAACATGTCAAGCTAAGACTTTATCGTGTTCCTACTTAAAGAAATAGGAAATGTCATAGAAGGAAATGCCTCTCAGCAATTCTTCTTCAACGCTGTCATAAGATGAGGAAGGAAACCCGAACCCAAACCCTTATAGGGACCTCTCTCCCAAGTCGTCTCCATTACTTTTATATATTACATCACTTTTTCCTCACAGCAGTCCTAAGGTGCAGGAAGTAGTGTGTCGGCCATTGCATATGTAAGGAAACTGAGTCACAGAGAACTTCATCAAGTCACCAAAGATTATCAACCTAATAAGTAGGATTGCAGGACAAGAACTCAGCCTGTTTGACATGAATATGTCCATGCCCCTAGCCACTCTGAATACTGCCTACTACCTATGTAGTATTTCTCTTTTTATAAGAAAAAGAATGTATATACAAAATGGTTATCATAGTTCTTGACCATAAGAAGCCAGCCTGTGGCTGTTACAGAAATTACCACATTGACCATTGGGTTGACATTCATGAGTCATGATGCTTATTGATGAATTGTAAAGTAGTATTTATGCTTTTAGGTTATTTTTAATGCCTAAATGTCTATGTTCTTTCTACTGGAAAGAAAGCTTGGTTTCTAAATTCTTTTAGATTGCAAAGATGTACTTCCTGGCTTAAAATTATGTTCTTATGGAGGAGAACTATCTTTGTGTCTTCTGTGTTTTCCCAATATAAAAATAAACAGATTGATACTTTAATAAATGTAATCTTCCACTGAAAACATACATATGTGTCCTACAGCAAAACCAGAAGTACCTACACCCCCCATAGGATAGCTTTCAGTACATGTTCCTGGAGATATATTGAAAGCAGATGCCTGTGTTTGATTAATTTCAACTGAGAAGGGAAGAGTTTATCTTCCATTGATGGAAATTCACATGGGTGATGAAAAATTGCCAACCCTCGTGCAATCTACATGAAGCAAAATGAGCCAAGAAAATAGTAGCTAGAGCCTCTACCAGATGCTGCTCGTGAGTTAAAGGAATTTTGTCTCCTTCACATGTGATTTATTTGGAAGAGCTTTTAGTGATAATTTCCAAATGAAGCCAAGAAGCATCTTATTGAAATGAGGCGTGTCCGTGCTGAGCTCCGTCTAAGCAGCAGTCCAGTTCCAAACAAGCATTCAGCTGAACACGCCGGAAGAATCTGTGCTTTACTTCACACACTGGGAACTCAATGGGAAGGAAAAAATAGTCTTTCATATATACACAGATAATAGATAGAGAGAGATAAATGGATAGATAGATGATAGATAGATGATAGATGACAGATAGATAGATAGATGACTGATTGATAGATGAGATGATTTATTGATAAAGATGATAGACAAATGGATGTTAGACAGATGATTGATAGATGATTGATAGACGATAGATAGATAGATAGATAGATAGATAGATAGATAGATAGATAGATAGATAGATAGATAGATAGATAGACAGATAGATAGAAATAGAGATGACTCAGTCACTCAGAAAGGAATTTGGGAGACCTGCTTAGGCATTCAACCACCCAAAGATCAATAGAACAAAATTCTCTGAGACAAGGCCCCTCTTCCCTAAAGACAATCTCCAAGGGAAGGCGGTACACCCTTAAGAGCATGAGCAATGTCACTGATTCCTAAATTCCTTAATGGATCCCATTATTCCTTTTTCGGCTACAATCAAGCGGATCAGCCAGATATATCTCATTAGTATTTCTTTCAAGAAACTTAGAGGCCCTCAACACAGCCTACTCTAAACTTAGAAGCCCTCACCATAGACTCAGCTGCAGCAACCTACTGCTAGAGAGGAATAAGGCCAAGAGAAAGAAACATGCCATTCAGGCCAGCAGACCTGGGATACTGACAAGACCTCTCTGCAAGGTCCCAGGATATATGCTAAGTACCAAGCAGCAGCCCAGCACTCACATGCTAAGTACCAAGCAGCAGCCCAGCACTCACATGCTGAGTACCAAGCAGCAGCCCAGCACTCACATNGCAGCAGCCCAGCACTCACATGCTGAGTACCAAGCAGCAGCCCAGCACTCACATGCTGAGTACCAAGCAGCAGCCCAGCACTCACATGCTGAGTATCAAGCAGCAGCCCAGCACTCACATGCTAAGTACCAAGCAGCATCCCAGCTCTGGGGTAACTGATGGGACTCAAAGAAGCAGATTAGCTGCCCAGATTAGCCACCAATGGCCTACCCAGGAGCTTTGTGCACATTTCAACTGTGTATCAATGAGATGCCTGTCACCGACTGCTTTTGCAGTAAGTCACACGCAGGCCAAACATACAGGGCAGGCTTAAAGAGGTAGATCCTTCTCTGCCTCATCCCAGGACTCAGAGAGAAGCACAGGTGGCAAATAACAACCCAGTAGCTACATCTCCATCCAAGACCCACCCTGAGAACTGTCTTCCAAGGGCACATCCCCAACCATTTAAGAACGTCTGCCTAAACTCAAGTGTAGTGGCACATACCTTTAATCCCAGCACTCAGGAGGCAGAGGCAGGCAGATCTTTATAAGTCTGTCAAGGCCAGATTGGTCTAGGGAATCTGGGACCACCAGGGTTCTGTTACACAGAGAAACCCTGTGTTGGAAACACAACAGAAGACTGGATAAAGAAAATGCAACGCATTTACACAGTGGAGTATTACTGTTAAAAAACAATGATTTCATGAAATTTGCAGGCAAATGGATGGAATTAGAAAAACAAAAAAACAAAACAACAACAACAAAAATCCTGAGGCAATCTAGACCCAGAAAGACAAACATGATATGTACTCACTTATAAATGGTTACTAGCTACTAAGTAAAAGGTAACCATGTGACAATCCACAGACCCATAGAGGCTGTGTAACAAGGAGGACTCTAGGGAAGAATGCATGGATCTCCCTGGGAAGGAGAAACAGAACAGACCTTGTGGGTAGACAGGTGGCAGGTGGGGATGGGAACAGAAGGATCATGAGAGTATGATGGTTTGAATGTTTGACCCAGGGAGTGGCACTATTTGGAGATGTGGCCTTGTTGGAGGAAGTGTGTTACTGTGGGTGTGGGCTTTAATACCTTTATCCTAACTGCCTGGAAGCCAATCTCCTGGATGGCTCCTGGATGCTTGATGATAATGGACTGAACCTCTGAACAGACACCATGACCAAGTAAAGTCTTATAAGGACAACATTTCATTGGGGCTGGCTTACAGGTTCAGAGGTTCAGTTCATTATCATCAAGGTGGGAACATGGCAGCATCCAGACAGGCATGGTTCAGGAGGATCTTGAGAGTTCTACATCTTCATCTAAAGGCTATTAGCAGAATACTGGCATCCATGCAGCTAGGATAAGGGTCTTAAAGCCCATGCCCACAGTGACACACCTACTCCAACAAGGCCACACCTACTCCAAAAGGCTCATACCTTCTAATAGTGCTGCTCCCTGGGCCAAGCATACACAAACCATCACAGTGGGATTCCTAACAGTGGGCCTGGGGGAGTCTGACTCTTGCCTGCTCAGGGGACCCTTTCTTTTCTACTGGGTAGCCTCATCCAGCCTTGTGTCTAACTTGTGCCTAGTCTTACTGCATCTTGTTATGCCATGTTTGGTTGATATCACTAGGAGGCCTGGTCTTTTATGAAGGGAAATGGAGAAGCAGTGGATCTAAGGAAGAGGTGAGGTGGGGGATAAGGGGTTGAGAGGAGGGGATTGAGGGGAAACTGCAGTTAGCACCCTAACTGCACAAGAGAATAATAAATAAAGAAAAAAAAATAAAGACAAAATGAAGATGTTCCCCTCCCCCCAGGCCAACACTAATGAAATAAATTTCTTTTAAATCTGCACAGAAACACTTTTCCTAGCACTCATTTCTTTAGAACTGAAGCTGGGAGGCCTATCATCATGGATGTCAGTCACTGTGAAAGCCAACAAAGCATGGGGAATAGGAAGGCCAACAGGCAGAGCTTATAAGGACTGCAGTCAGGGGCCCGGGTGCAAATCCACATCAACAGTGTCCACACTGCTGTGACAGTGGAGACTGGCACTGAAGACCAAGGCACTGGGGCTTCGCAGATGACACAAGCTCTCCCTCTGCTGCACCCCTACTATGTGACCTCCCTACTGTGTGACTCAAAGATGACTCCATCTCTTGGTGCTTCACCTTTTCTAACAATGCCCACTTCATAGAACACAAAACAATCTAAATTTTGTTGAGTATTTTAAGTATTTCTTGGCATGTAAAAAGAGAAACACCAATTACACAGTTGCTATTATTATTATTATTATTATTATTATTATTATTATTAAATTAGGAGGGTTTAAAAACTCGGAGAACTTATAACAATTAAGTAATGCCTTGAGAAAGCCAGTGTATCTCAATTAAAATCACTTGGGACTACGTGTGTTCAAATCTCAGCTCTGACATTTAGAAGCTGTGCGACCACAGACTGATCACTAGACCTTCTGTATTCCACTTTCCCTATCTGTGAAATAAAATCATAAAAATATCCAAAAATATTTTATTAGAACACTGGAGATGCATAAGTGTGTGATCCTTAGTCAGTGAATAGAAAATTAGTCCTTATTTTATGTTTATGCTGTTATGATGATCTTGGCACATAAACAAGAGCCTCTTCTTTCTCCTTTGCTGACTATTAATGTTGCAGAAGTCCAAGAACTGACTGATGCTTTGTGATGTATTTAGCAGGTGGAGCCATGAATGTGTTTGCACAGATATAAAGGAAAGAGTGGAACTCTTTCTACAGTCCTGAGAGGCCATTGACTCACTCATGGTCAACGACCATTAAGGGATACCATAACAGCACTAGAAACTACCCAAAGCACTGGGCCACTTGAATTTAGATAGCTAATGAAGCACTGAGAGGCCCAAACAATTACAGAACCACAGTTAAGTGGAGTAAGGAAGCCCATGGCGCTGCACTGGGAATAGACTAGAGATATCTTCTGGCATACTGATTGTGTCTCCCTTGAATATTGTGTTAGTTACTTCTCACTTCTGTGAGCAAAATACCTGACAAGAAGAAACCTGACAAGACCGTCATCACGCCAGGAAGAGCGTGGTGGCAGAAGCCTGAGGCCACAGGTGACATCACACCAGTAGTCAGGAAGCAGAAAGTGACAAATGCAAGTCACATTATACAGAACTTATTAGAAAGGAGAAATAATTTCAAGAAATTTACCATAGTCCCCTCTTCTCTACTAGAGATGCAGCCCCAACTACTGAGCACAAAGCCCTTTATACACTTTTTACCTGTGATCTATACCTATGATAAAATATGACTTTATATTTCAGCACTTATTTTAAACCAGTAATAATATGGAACAATTATAACAATTAACTGTAATAAAAGGCCTGTAGTCCTGAGAAAGTCCAGACAAATGTCAGCATTTCCAGAAGGCAGTTGACTATGGGCAACTGTGACAGGTGGAGCCCAGATAAGGATTCCCATAATGACAAAGGGATCCATTCATCCAGGAAGCATGGCAAGTTTTAAGATGAATTAAGTTATGGAGTTTAAATACATTGTATTAAATACTGATAGAAGGGGAAACTAGGATAGTTTTGTCAGTTGGGCTGGTTTGTGCCCCCCCCACCATGGAACCAAATACAGATGCTAATTACTCTCTCTCTCTCTCTCTCTCTCTCTCTCTCTCTCCTCTTGTGTGTGTGTGTGTGTGTGTGTGTGTGTGTGTGTGTGTGTGTGTGTTATTCGTTGCCATTCCTTTCGTGAGTCACCAAGTTTGACGGTGGGCTTATTAACATCACTATCATAAGGCCTATGACCTGGCAGGAGAATTCCTACCTCAGAAGGAAATTAAGATACTAATAACAACCTAAGTCCCATAACATCTTTAAACAAAGACATTTCACATGAAAATGGATTTAAAAAAAAAAAAAAAAAAAGAATGGGAGACTGTTAGGAACACAGAGAAGACAGGAGGAGGGAGTGGGGCAAAATCTTTCCAGAAAATCTGGAATTACACCCACTGTCATGACACCCGCAGTCACCACCCTGTCCAGGCATTATGCAAAGAGTCTTTACTTGTGAATTAGGCCTGAACTCTCATGGGGAGATGTTAAAGGGAAGGGAGTCACCAGCTGAGGAAAGATGAGTTGGCAATTATCAGCGTAACATGGTACTACAATTTCTGTGGGGAGTTGCTCACCGATGGCCCTCACACCTTGTTCTGGCACTCGACAGCAGCTAAATGACATCCACAACTGTTCGTGTGAGTCCTAGGTACAAGGAAAGTTTTGAAATGGGAAGGAGAAAGGATAAGAGAGCCGTTTCCTTAACAATGTTATGCTTTATGAGTACACGTGACGTGGTCAGAGCTTCCACGTGTAAATCTCGCAGAATTAGCTCACCAGGTCTCTGTGGTTCCTGTAGGACACTAACATCCATCTGAAGTAGTCTTAGCCTCTCAAACTTTTATATAGGCTAGAATCTTAATTTGCTTTAAGAGATTAACCAACCAACATGAGAGTAAGCTATACCTTGTCTTCTTTAGGGGAAACCAGCAAAGCACGAGACCTCTAACAATAAAGCGGGAACGGACATGAATTAGTTACTTAGCACACAATACCAGTGAGGATCTTTGTGAGCTTCCTCATGGCTCTTAATTTTTCAAACCTTATTATTTCACTTCCACGCCATGCGTGAAACCATTCTTAGCCCTCCCTGAGACAGGACTGGCCCTACCTGACTGGCCTACACCGGCAGACCACAAATTAAAAACACTGTGTTCATCCATCAGCCAAGCTCTATGTATGCGGGTTTTGTCCTGTTGACTGCCACGTTCTCCCACATAAAGAATGGTACCTGATACATAACAGGCACTCAATAAACACTGTGGAAAGAAGGAATCTGAAAGAGCCTGTAAAACAGGCTCCTACAGGAAAGAAAAACAATAGCCAGGAATTTTGAGCTAAGAGCTGCTTCACTGAGCTCTGTGATGTGGATCATCAAAATGTGAAATACTCATACACATAAAAAAAAAAGGAAATAATGAGGGCACAGGGTACATGCTTGTAATTCTATTATTCAAGGGCTAAGGCAGGAGGATTGCTGCAAGTTCAAGGTCAGACAGGGCTATATATAGTGAGACTCTCTTTCAAAAACAAAACAGAAAGATAAACAGAAAGATAACCCTGGGCCAGCAAGAAGACTCAGTGTAAACACACATGCTGCCAATCCTTGATGACCTGAATTCAACCTCAGAGCTCACACTGGTTCCAGAAAGTTGTCCTATGACCTCCATACAAGCACCGTGGTGTACATGCATGTACATGCAGATGTGCACACACACACACACACACACACACACACACACAAAATTTCATGAAGTCATATAGAAACCTACTACTACAGAAACTTAAAAATATACTTAACTATAATACTATACTATACTATACAGGACTATGCTGGGCTGTACTATACTATTATATAAGACTAGACTAGACCATACTGGACTGGACTAGACTAGACTAGGCTAGGCTAGGCTAGGCTATACTAGGCTAGACTATACTGTGCATATAACCACTTAAGTGGAATCACCCTGTAACACGACAGCATTGCCACCTCTAGGCACCATGGTTTAACAAATAAAGAAGCCCAGTTCCAGAATAGATGCCTCTTTTGGAGGCCAATGAGGCCACAGAGACCTCAACATTACACGCTATTGCTAATACTCTTGGTTACACTTCAGAACTTGATGGTAAAGCCCTGTAGCTAAAGGTTTCTTTTAAAAGTAAAGAATTGGGAACTGAGTTTTAATACTTCCAGCAGTGCAGTTCCTTCCAGTTTTAGAAATTTGTTCAGGTAGAACTCAGAAATGGAGGCAAAGGAAGAATTATCCAGAGATGGGATGAAAAGCAGAAAAGATGTAGGTGACAACTACC
This sequence comes from Mus pahari, assembly GCF_900095145.1. NCBI lineage: Eukaryota > Metazoa > Chordata > Mammalia > Rodentia > Muridae > Mus > Mus pahari. The sequence goes on from NC_034591.1 coordinate 163,016,749, forward strand.
ACACAGTCTTGAGACACAGAAGACACTAATTCACACACACACAAAAAGCTTAAAAGAGCAGGACCTGTGAGTCCCAAGATACAGAGGACACTAACTCATAGGGAAAGCTTAGATGCTCAGGACTGGACTAGCAAAGAACACTTGTTATCATCCATTTGTCAGTAAGAAAAGTAGAGGTTAATTAGGAGACAGTTTTGTTAAGTTACTAGACTTGATTTTTAAAGGCATTTTCAGATGCACAGCTGAGTTTCTATTGGCCCCCACCCTGTTCCTCAAGACTGGGTAACTTCTGATGATCACTGAGAAGGGGTCTTTACTGGACAGAACAAGGCAGATGAGTTCGGGGCTAGGTCTCTGATAAAGAAGGTTGAATGGCTAGTTTCTAAATCACTAAATTTACTTATTTATAAATCTATTTATTCATTCATCATTCATCCTACTGGAGAGAAGAAAGAAAGTGCAACCTCTGGCCCAAGGGGCTTGGGCTAGTGGCGTTTGGGTGCTGATTCTTCGTTTGATTGTAAAATCAATGCTGAGTGTGGGTTACAGTGACACTGGAGATCTCAGCCACTCAGGAGGCTCCTGGCGGGGGATTTATAGGGACTGACAGAGCAGCACTGTTAAACCAGCCCCAATTATCAGCTTCACAGGCAGGAGGATGATTAAAATTTAACAACATATCTCAGCTTGTTGCCATTCGATAGAGTTGCTGCCATCCTCCTGTCAAGGGGGATAAAGAAATGGGAGAGTTAAAAAGGGGAATATTTTTAAGGTAAAAGTCTTCCCTTGACAGTGTAGGAGAATAAATCAGCCATGCAAAGAAAAAGATCAGAAGTAATTTTCCCCGATAATGACTGACTTCGATTCTGCATGTCAAATGGTTACTATTTATGGATGTAATGGAGAAAGAAATTCTCAGCTAGTGCTTTAATTTCTAATCTGCTTAGTCATGACATTCTTGCCAATGCTCCACACATTAAAACTTCTACAATTTACCTTTTTTTTGTTTTGTTTTTTTAGTCAAATGAGCTACTAGGGCTGTGCTTTATTTTAATTGTATGTATTAAAATAATGTAACAATTTGAATTTGGGATTCAAGCAAACCATCTGTGAATTTTCAGTGACCAAGTCCCCAGATGAGGCAGTATCTTCAACACCACTGAGGTACCTACAAAGATTCCAAGTTAAGGAGTGTCCTTTGATGTAGATCATCCCTCTTGGATATATTAATTGAGATTTAGATAGCTTTGCAATGCCTTGGAAACAATGTGTGCAGACTCTGGAGACTCGTAGAACTATAGGTCCACAATTAGGAGCCTGAAGCTAAGGTTGTAGGTACAGCAACTTTTCACTGAGACTTAAACTATAAATTACATATGTGTGATGATGACACATGACAAACACAGTCGTTTCCCTGTCTCATTAATCATTCCTATGCAGTACAGATTCAAGTTAGATCTTTTGAGGTCTTCATCCAGTTGTCATAGAAACAGGCTGGGGCAGCATCTCCTGCAGTGAGCTCGTGGTAGAGTCAGCTCTCCTTACTCCATGTTGCCCTTAATCATTCTTCAGTCAGTGGAGTAGCTCTGATTTTCTCTCTCCCAACCACTATCTCTGTCTTAGCTTTGTTTCTATTGCTCTGATGAAACATCATGACCAAAAGTTACTCAGGAAGAAGAAGGTTTACTTTGCTTTGTATCTCTTAGCCTGTAGTCCCTCACTGAGGGAAGTCAGGGCAGGTACTCAACGCAGGAACATAGAGGCAGAGACTGAAGCAGAAGCCATGGAGGAATGTTGCTTACTCGCTTGTTCTCTGTTACTTGCTCAGTCTTCCTTCTTATATGACCCAAGATCACCTACCCAGGGGCAGAACCACCAACTGTGAATTGGCCCCTCCTACATAAATAATTAATCAGGAAAATATAGTACAGGTGGATCTTTCAGCTGGCTCTTAATCACTCCTTCTTCACTAGAAATGATGATACACAGTGGAAGGGGATGCATTTGTGAATGCCTGCAATACACAGAGGAAGAGAAGTCCCTAGTTGTGTCAGATACTTGTCTCACTGCTGTGAAAAAAATATGTAAAAAAAGCAACCTAAGGGAGGAGGGGCTCACTTTGGTTCACTTTTGGTATAGACCATCACATGGTAGAGAAAGTATAGCAGCAGGAACATGAGAATCCTGGTCACAAAGCATCCACAGAATCCTAACCCATGGGATTGTGCCATACTCTTGCAGAATGGGTCTTCTCTCCTTAAGTAACCCTCGCTAGAAATATCCTCACAGGCACAGTTAGAATGTGTCTCCTAGGTGATTCCAGATTTCATCAAGTTGGCAATGAAGATTAACCATCACACAGGATGATGGTACTGGCTTATTAATGCTTCAATAAACACTGCAGTAGAAATAGAGACGTGAGCCACTCGTAGCCAAGATATTCATTACTGAGGCATGAGAGCCAAGGAACACTTGATTCTTTTCTTACAGAGGCCCTACTCTCTGTAGACAAATGAAGCTGAAGACAAGAGCCAGTGTTCAACTACCAGAGAGACTGCATTGTAAAGGAAGTCAACTCCCATTCGAGCCAAGTCCACTAGGTCAGACCCTAGGTAGGGAGAAACATCTAGGCAGATACACCCCTCCCCATATTTTGAACCCTTGTATCAGAGTCTCCAGAACACTCTGGATGCTACAGAAGTGGCCCTACTACTCCTTATCTGGAAGTAACCCCCGTCCATGCTGGAAGAAGTGTTGAAGAGTTTTCCCCTCCAGATAACATGCAGCCTCATCTCAGTAGGCAGGCTATGCCCTAAAGCTGCTGCGAGCTCACCCAGTACACACAGCAAAAGTACACATGAGCTGTATCCTGTGGGCTATGACAGAAGACTGATAAAGAGGTGATCGGTTTGAGAACATTCTTCGGGGGAACAATACTTAACCCTCTGGGGGGAAACAAGCATGCTGTGAACTTTCTGCCTTCTAGACCCTTAAGAGACACAGAAAAGGTGTCAATCCATGCCATACAAGATAGAAATGTGAGGATTAGCTAAATGGCCCTGGAAAAGGCTGAGAGAAAGGCAAAGACACAAAGATATACAATGCAGAATCTGAGAACCTAACAGATGACTGTGTTCATCCACCCTAGAGAACATACTAAGGCAGCCTATATCATATACTAGCCTATATCACATGTCTCTAGGCCAGGAGTGACTAGAGAAAAGGCCTGCATCTGCTATGCCCAATGACTGCAGTGTGGAAGGTGGGGTTTCAGAGCAGCAGAGGCCACTGGGTGGCACCCAGTTGTCACAATCCAGCTGAGAGCAATTATCATAATGAACAGCAAGACAGGACCCCGGGAACCTGGCCTTGGAGCCCTTGCAGTGGTTAGGAAAGACAATGCCAAACAGGCTAAGTAGATGGGCAGTTGTGGGGGTGGGAGTACATGGAACACTAGGACCACTGTTCAAGGTGGTTCATATCCATCAGATCTACCCTCTGACCATTTCCAAAATCTCTGAATATATGACTAGAATAAATATATTTAGTGGGTAGATTGATTACTTCTTCCACTGCTGTGACCAAATATCTGACAATACCAACTTAAAGCAGGAAAGATTTTTACTGTCTTACAGTTCAAAGACAGTTCAAAGACAGTAAGGACAATGTGGCGGCAGCAGGAGACAGCTGGTCACATCCACAATCAGAAGAACAGACAGGAAGTAGAGCTAAACTAGAAAACTTCAGGTTATGTCACACACACACACACACACACACACACACACACACACACACACAAACACACTCTCTCATGACCACAGAGACCCACCTCTTCTGGTGGTGGCCCCACCTCCTCCGGTCCCATAACTTCCTAAACAGCGCCACCAGCTGGGGACCACGTGCTCAAACACAAGTCTATGGAGGCATGATAAACTCAAACCATAACAGCATACAATGCTGTGGTTGCTGTTTTATCTGAACAGCAATGCCCCAAAGACTTCCATCCCACATATTATTCTAGTACAATCTAGTTTTTGATACTATTACAATTTGAAATCTTCTCTGTGGTTCAAGCTCCAGATTGTGTTTATTTTACTGAAAATGTAAAAAAGTGTTTGGGGACTGAATATAAAATGTTATTACACTATCAAAAATGAAAAGCTATCTAGCACCAACCTGTCTCCTCTTCTTGCTACTGTCCTCTATCACATTGCCTATACATTTCTATAGAAACACCCTTAAGCCATGATCAGGTTGGTTTTTGTGATCACTGCTAACAGCTAGAGCAAGAGGAAATCATTTACTACTGCCTCCCTGTATCTGAAAAAAAAAATTCCAGCTTTGCTCTCTGGATTAACTCATGGTCAGGATATAGGTGTTAAAACTGTGGACAATGATTTGCAAATGGACAATTGCCCAAATCTGTTGCAGTTGCTCTGGAAGATGACCAAGCTGCTCTCCAAATACCCAGAGGCCCCTTCTCTTACAAGGACAGCATCACTCAACCATCTGATTTCACTGTTATTTGCTTAATGCCAGACCCTGAGGTCACAGTCAATTTAAACAGTGCACAGTGAGTGTTCAATTACCCATCTGCTGGGCCACTTGATACTAAAGCTCCCAAGAACACCCTGTCATCAACACTTTCCTGTCCGATTCACCAGGAGAGGCAAGGGCATCCAAGGTGACACATTCTGGTCATCACCTCTATCATGAGCACTTGCAAAGACAGCAGCCTGCAGCAGAGAAGAGCTTTGGTTGGAAGACCACAGAGCCTTAGTGCCAGCCCCAGCCCCAGCCCCAGCCCCAGCCCCAGCCCCAGCCCCAGCCCCAGCCCCAGCCCCAGTCCCTGATGGGGTGAAGTCCATCCTCCAACCCCAGCTTCAAATCCTAGCTGAAATCTCCAACTCTAAATATAATAGGATAGCTAATTACATTAAACTCCTGAAGCAAGCTGAAAATTTTAACTAGTACTTATCTACTCCTAAATGATTACAATCTGAACATGTCTGTAACCAAAACGCCTGGGAGGTAGCATCAGGAAGATAGTAAGTTTGAAGTAGTCTGGGCTACATTGTAAACCTAAGGCCAAACCAGAAATAAATAACTTTTCTTTAAGTAATGACTTAGGTCAATGATTTTGTAACTATTTTAGAATCTTTGTGTTCAGATATTCTCTCAGTCCCTCCCTCCCTTCCTCTCTCCCTTTCTCTCTCTTGCCTTTCTAAGTTTTTCATACTTCAAATTTGCAATTCTCCTACCTCTGCTTCTCAGTGCTGGGATTACAGTCATGTATCATCCCACCAGGCTCCAAACATTTTTAAGAACATATTTTTCATCAAGCATCATGGCATAATTCCAGCCTCAAGTGGCTGAGGCAGGAGGATCACTAATCTGAGGCCATAATGGACTACATTAAAAAAAAATGGTAATAATAGAACAACTAAAGCTGGCAGCCTTCCTAATACTTTGATCCTTTAACACAGTCCCTCATGTTGTGGTGACCCCCAACCATAAAATTATTTTTGCTGCTACTTCATGAGTAATTTTGCTACTGTTACAAATCATAAATATATCTGTGGGTTTCCAGTGGTCTTAGGCAACCCCTGTGAAAGGGTTTCAGCACACATGCACCCAAAGAGGCTGTGACCCATAGGTTGAGAACCACTAAGTTGAAGGAATTTGTATGTTGTTAATCAGAAAGAAAGAAAAAAACCCTATGTTTTCTCCAGATAGTCTAAATTTTTATAATTTGTCATGTAACGGTTTCCTCAGAGATTGAAACATTCCATCTTGAGGGGAAACTCCTTAAAGAGGAAGGTAAACAACTCAATTTCAGCAAGTCCCTGAAACTGACTGCCTTCACTAGGCTCCTCCAGAGTAAGCAATGAAAGCTGAGAGCCCCTCTCAGACATGCCAAGCTGCAAAGATTTTCAGATAGAGCTGCAAAAAAGATTGAGACCAGACCCACTGCCTGAAAGAAGCAGAAACTGGTCCAGCTGTCTGGTAGAGATTTATAGACCAGCTGGGGCACCTGGAAAGGACACTCTGCAGCCTGTTGAGCTGCCTGCAGGCTGAGCAGTGAGCTCCGGGTGATGCAGCTGTCTTTGAGTCATTTCTGCTCCTATAAGTACCCCAGTGAAATCCATGGTTTACAAAGCTGGACTTTGGTAGTAAGTATCCACACTTTAGTCTGTCATGGCTTCCCTCTCTGGGGTTAGTAAATGTGTGTGTTGCCTCTCCTCAGGAAAAGTTTTGTCTCACAACATAACTATGTCATAAATACTATACTATATCTGTAAGGCTTTATCTGGCACAGGAATACACAAAGTCACACTGCACAACAAACCTCACACAAGAGATTTATCTGTTGAGAAGAAACCGTATGGCTGCTGCCTTTCAATGGGAAGAGAGACAGCAAAGGGTTTGGGAGGAGAGGAGGGTTTTATAGGGTTGTTTTAACACTTTCGGTGAGGTAGTGGAAAAGTACAAAGCAGCCAGAAGTATCCTTTGACCTTTAGCACTTAGTCATGGGGGTGGGGATTTCCAAGTCTCAAGAGCTCAGGAGCAGGCTGTTCTATCCTGGGCCCCTTCTCCCTACATGACCTAAGTATTTTTACAATTCTAACTTTCCCTTGTTAGCTCCTGTAAAACTGAACAGCTCAGTGAGTATGAGTAAAGTTGAGGGATGTCTTATCCTGCCAAGTGTATCTTCATCATGTTTCAGAGTGCTAGTTAGCTGTGTGCCAGTGGATAAGATTTTATCCTGAACTTCACAGACCTGTGAGCTTTTCCTAGATAATGAGCCACCTCAATGCTTGATGGCTCTAAAGAGAAAAAAAAAGGATATTCCTACTGCAGCATGGGTCGGCAGCTGGGGCGGAGTTCTGCTGGGCAGCTCCTCTGTCTCATCCTGGCTCACTTGTGCACCTTTGGACTGCTGCAAGATCACCACTGCTGACATCAGATAGCCTCTCTAACTTGTCTGAGTCCTCATGGAGGGTCATCTGTCATTGCTCCCCATGGCCACTTATCTTCTCACCCTCTAGCAGGAGAGCTGGACTTATTCACGTGGAAGTGTCAGGGATCAAAGGGAAGAAGAGGTATAGAAGGCTTGCACCCTAGGCTTCCCCATTCTTCCTTTGCTTTTCCCCTCATGGTGCTGAAAATTGAACTGGGGCCTTCCTTGCAGATGAGATACCACTGAGCAACGCCTCCAGCCCCATCTTTACCTCTATTGCATTTTAGTGGACTGAGCAGGGCACAGGCTGGCAGAAATGTAATCTAGGGACGTAAAGACATCATCTTTGTGGTAAGGGAAGGATTTGTGGTTCTTTTACAATGGCCTACTTGTCTTTATTGCCTGTAAATGTAAAGAATTCTCATTAATCATCGTATTAAGTGGAAGCACTTATAAAAATCACAGGGTTTGTTGTTATCTTTCAAACCAGGGATATAGAGCCCAAAGCAATAAATGTCCTTGTGTGGCTTGTCGGTACCACCTGATTAACTTAGGGTTTAAACAAGAACTATTTGGAGTTTACTCTGATTATCTAATAAATCTGTAGATAAGTACATTACAGTTGACTTAATTATCCCAGCACAAAGGAGGCTAACACAGAAAAATTACTGTTAGTTTTACACCAATCTGGCTACAGTGCAGAAACCTGTCTCAAAATCCAAAAATAATAGTTTAATTTCATGCTTCCGCTGTTGTATTGCCTCTCACATGCTCTTTGATGTGCTTCTTCATGGTCACCTCCTAAGAAATTTGATCAGGAGTCTGCTCAAACGGGTCTCTGGTTTTTCACTTCATGGTGTGGTCTCATTTCTCAGACACATTGCCTCTCCTTTCTCTCCCTCTCCCACCCTCCTACAAAGGTCTTCTCCCAACACACTCAGCTGAGTCTGCTCCACCTCTCACGATATTTCGCACCTTTATTATGTTTCCATGGTATCTTAATTAGGGTTGCTATTGCAGTGAAGAGACACCATGACCATAAGGAACTCTTATTGAGGAAAATTTTCAATGGGGACTGGCTTACAGTTCAGTGGTTTACCCTCATGGGGGGAAACATGGCAGCATACAGGCTGACACATTGCTGGAGAGATAGCTCAGAGTCCTGCATCTGGACTCATAAGCAGCAGGAAGTGACTGTGAGCCACTAGATCTGACTTGAGTTTCTGAGACCTCAAGACCCATTCCCCAGTGACACACTTATTCCAACAAATCCGCACCTACCCCAACAAGGCCACATCTCCTAATAGTGCCACTCCCTACTGACCTATGAGGCTATTTTTATTCAAACCATCATACATGGATTCTTCTCGGGTAGTGCCCACATATATTAGAACCTTCTTCAAAGGCCCTTCTAGTAATAGAGTAGTCTCCATTGCATAACTCAGTCTAAATTGTATCAGTTTGTGATCATATTAATGATCATTTGTTTAAAGTATTCCTTCTTCACAAGCTTTGGCCTAGGAAAGTAATCGTCAAAATAATTTCGTCAAAATAAGATATTTCAGAGGACTGCAGATCTCTGCTGTGACTGCCATTTTCCATAGTATGATTTCCTACTTTTGCGTAGATGCTAAGCATCTTTCCACACGGTTGGTGTCACTAACAACTTGTTTGGAAAACTTAAGATCAACATTCTAGGGGAAACAGTTTGCCTCCCAAAATACATGTTAAAACTCAAACTCTAAGCATCTCAAACTACTATCTTATTTGCAATTGGGCTCATTAAAGGCTTAATTACATTAAAATAAAGCACCCAGGATGGTTAAATGGACTCTGGTTTAATGATCATGTGTTTACAAAACTTAAATACAGATGTTCGTAAAGATAAGATGGCACACAGAGAGGTGGTTACATAATTGAAGTATCACATCTAAAATTCAAGAAGTATTTGCCTGCTTGTCTGTGGCTGAAGGACCAGGCATGACACATTTACCTCTCTGGCACTGTCAGAGGGAATATAGTTCCACAAAGAGTGTACTTTTTATTTCTGGCCTTTAGACCTGTGACTCAATACACTCTATAATTTTTTTGCAACCCTAATAAAACCCACATTGAAGAGATTTCTTTTATTTGGCATGTATGAATTGTTAGCACAGATTTTCCATGGGGTTCTCCATGGAAAGGAGGATACTGCCTACACAAAATTCCACTGAACGCTATCAAATTTATATTCACCCCCTTTGAACTTTTCTCCTCATGTATTTCCTGAAATGTTTTAACTGTGTGGTAGGTTTTACTTTTTAAAGTTTGACATGTTAGCATTTTCATCATAAGCTCAATTCATTGAAAGGAGACCACTGCAGGGACTGGCATAACAACATGAAACAGTGATGTAACTCTTTCTGGGTGAGGCAGGCAAGCATAGTGAAGCTTGGCAACCTGGGACTCCATTTGGCTTAGTTTTCACAAGTCCCTTTCCCAACAATGTGTCTCCTAACATGGAACCCTTACCTGCCTTCAGTTACACATCCTCCACTTCACTGGGACCCTCCCTTGCCTATGGGCATACACACACCTCCACTTTACTGTGACCTGCCCATGGCTGCGTACAAACAATTGACTCCTCCTCAATGGTACCTTAGCAACTCACCTCTTGTGATTACTTTCCATTCAGAAATGTCTTGTAACATATCCAAGAACTAGAGGCAAGAGGCTAGTCCAGCCTGAACCAGTTTGGGATGCATAAGAGTAACACAAACTGTGTCTACTGAGTGAACATTCAGGAGAATTCTCCTTTTAACTACCTTATGCCTATGCATGATCAGGCATGCAAATTGTTAAAACTGGTATCATTGTAACTATGTGCAGGAAAGGCTTACATGATCCAAGATCACCAATCTAAGCAGGCAACCCCTAATACTTGGCAAACAACTCCTTCTTTAAGACCTGACAAGAGAAAGACTTAAACAGTCACCAGTACTCTTTAGCACACTAGCCCACCTTGTACTGTCTCTTTAAATAAAACTCTTGCTGCTTTTCCATTTGTGTGCAATTTATAGTTCTTAATGTAAGGATTACTCAAGACTACTACTAACAAGACTACTGTCAACATGCAAACCCAGTGGTATCTACACAGAACAACCAAAGCCCTTGCTCTTCTATTTATATAAATGTGAGCAACCTCATTTTATAGCCTCTCTATGTCAACTTGACACAAGCTAAAGTCATCTGAGAGGAAGGAATCTCAATTGAGAAAACACCTCCATAAGACCAGGCTGCAGGCTGCAGGCAAGCTTGTAGGGCATTTTTCTTAATTAGTGATTGATGGGGGAGGGCCCAGCCCATTGTGGTTGGTGCCACCTCTGGGCTGGTGGTCCTGAGTTCTATAATAAAGCAGGTTGAGCAAGCGATGGGGAGCAAGCCAGTAAGCAGCACTCCTCCATGGTTTCTGCATCAGCTCCTGCTTCTAGGTTTCTGTCCTGTTGGAGTTTCTGTTCTTCCTTTGACAATGAACAGTAATATGAAAGTATGAGCTAAAGAAACCCTTTCCTCCACAAGTCGCTTTGGTCATGGTGCTGTGTCACAGCAAAGTAACCCTAAGACACTGCATAAACAATGTCCCTCCATGTTACTTTATCTTAGTATAATGCCTTTCCACCTTTCTATGCTTGAAATCCTTTTGTTTATTAACTCATTTTTTCTACATGAAAATATACATACAAGCTGATTTTTTTCACTATAGGAAAAGTCATAAAGTGTTAAAATTTATTGGATATTAAGTTGTCATTACAATTATAACTGATATATAAATGCATTATGATTTTGCTAAAAATAAGGTAATACACCTCTTAATATGATGGTTGTAGCTTCTTATCTGTATCCATTTACATTGCTATGACAAAATTCTATAGACAGGTAACTTACACATAACAGAGATTTAGAGTCTTAGAAGTCAAGGTCCCATCAGATTCAGTGGGCAGTGGGGTCTACTCTCTTACAGATAGTACCTTCTCATTGTGTCCTCATGCCCTTTAAAGTATTTTACATGTTTGTTTTGCCTGCATATATGCATTTGCACCATGTGTGTGCCTGGTATCTAATGAGTTCTAAAGAGGGTATCAGATTTCCTGGAACTGGTTTTGTATAGACTGCTGTGAGCTACTGTGTGTGTAGAGAACTAAACCCAGGTCCTCTGTAAAAGCAAGTGCTCTTAACCTCTAAGCCACTAGCCAGTCCCACCCATCACCTCTACCCTCAAGTCTTGATCACTTTCCCCAAGACCTCACCTCCAAGTAAACTTGAGAAGTTCAGTCTGATACACTCATTTCTTGAAAGTCAACATTCAGACCATAGCAGGCTGTTCTGTACATTTGAGAGGTTTTTGGTTTTTTGGTTTTTTGTTTTGTTTTTTTTCAGGAAATAAGTATGAGGCACTGATTCTTGTATCCTTGGTTGTTTTTACTTGTTGCTACAAAGAAAATACATGAAGCATAGACTCCAATCTTAAGTTTTGTCATTATCTGTCGCTTATGTGAACCAGTGAGAATAAAGAGAATGACTGTATTGAGTCTTTTAAATCCTCTACATTTCATATACCCTGCCTCCCGTAATTGAGTAGTGATCTATATTCAAGCAGCTAGCACATAGGCCAACAACTCAACAATCTATTTTGCTGAACATAACATAGTTAGAATCTACCAAACTTAGTAAGCAACCTGCTGCCATATTCTTAGGGTGAGTTGTCTTCTCCTGGCCTGAGAAGCCCCCTGGGGTGTAAATTTCTCTCATCCTTTTGCTAAAAGCTGCCTACTCTACCAGACAATTCAGAGAAGAGAGGTGTGTGTGCCTCTAACCTTTCCTAAGGGGTGCACTGCCTCTGGCTTCCAAGGATGTTTTCTGTTTAAACATGCTCTTTGTTCAAAAAAAAAAACTGAGCTACATATGACCATGAGAGAGTCACACTTGATTTATGGAAAATAATTACCTTAAACTTAGCAAACTAAAGTCCCTAGACTTTATAGAATCATAGCCAAACAAGACTGATTTCTTTTTGGTGGGGAAGAAAGGAAGGAAGGAAGGAAGGAAGGAAGGAAGGAAGGAAGGAAGGAAGGAAGGAAGGAAGGAAGACAAATGGATAAACAGATGAGCAGACAGATGACAGGCAGGGCGGGCAGGTGGATGGGCAAGAACAGAGGCGTGTGTGTGTGTGTGTGTGTGTGTGTGTGTGTGTGTGTGTGTGTGTGTGCTGGAGATCAAACCCAGAACCATGTACATTCTAGGAAAGTGCTTTATCACTGAGCTACATCCCAAGCTCTCTTTGTATTTCTTATTTTGAGACAGGATCTCACTATGCTGCCCAGGTTGGCTTTGAACTTGCTCTGTGGCTCAAGCTGGCCTTGAACTTGGATTCTTCCTCCAAAGTAACTGGGATGGCAGGCCTGAGCCATCCATCTCTAAGAATCCCTGTAACAACTAACTCCCTAATATAGTCCATTATTACCAAAGCTGATATAGGTTGAAAGCCTGGATTCTGAGCCTTCCCCTGTGTAGAAGCAAGCAGGATAGGGAAACACTGAGCTGTGTTAAATGGTTGCTGTCTTGGTGCAGAGCAGTGTCCTGGCTCCTAGGTTTTAGAATCGGTGCTGGGGTGCTTCATGGTTCTCATATTTGGAGCATCATGCTCTGGGGGAGAGGTATGCCTCCTGTTTATGAACTGAGAGAAAGTTGACATGGGAGAAAGAAAAGGGGCAACCAGGATGACTTCCTAATCACAGGTACGTGTCCAAGCTGTTGGAAGAAAATGGAGATTTAGATTTGAAAATATGTTCTTTACAAATGCCAAGCCCATGTGTCCTCATAAACCTCTCTGGACCCAGCTGGCTCAGCATTAGTTATCTGCAGGTAGAGTGGCATTGGCTTCTTACCACTACCTGGGCATATGATCCAACGCAGGTCACATAGCCAAAACATCTACACTTACTTTCTAGACAAATAACTCTTCCCACAGCATTAACTGTGCTTAGATTTCAATAGCTTTAAATATAATGTACAGGCTACATCACTCTGTCTTTCTGGTTTGAAGAATAGCATGCTAACTTTCTTTGTTACCCATCAAAGAATTCTACATTCAGAACACTAGCAATATAAAGGAAGAGGAAGGAAAATGAAAATTTAGAACAACATGGTAAGCAAGAGAAAGGATGCTTGCTGCTTAAACCATCCAGGGTCTTGTAATTTTAGACTAAAAGCTATGGTTCTTATTCTTATTTATAAAGATAATAGTAGTTAATTAGAAAAGAGTGAATCTTAGACATATGATAAAGGCAATCTTGAGTAATAACAAAGGGAAGTTGCTACAGAGATCCAACTAATTATTTACAGAGATTTAAAAAGTACCTCCAGTGGGCGGGAGGAGGTGTATTCTCCTGATCATTTAATACAATTTCAATTAAAGTAGAACATTCAATTTTGAAAGAAACAAAAGGATTAATCAGTTTTTACTTAATATCTGGTCCATTATCCCGTGTTCTGATCATATTCATTGCTCTCATATGTGAGCAGAGTCTAGTTGTAGACAGCACTGAGCCAGTAGTAGGTCTGGGTCTTTAAACCAGTTTCTGCTCAAGAGTTACTAGGCCACTTTTCCTCTTCAACCTAGATAAGGCACCATCAACAAACCAAAGAAACATTACACACAAGTCCAGCTTGATGAACCTAAGAGTTCATTGGGGTTACTAACAGAGGCATAAACGATCAAAACCAGCTTCATCCCTAAAAAGCCCACTCCATCATGGGTGACATTTCACTAGCTACTGTTCACTACTCTTATAACATCAACAGAGCCTTTGTGACCTGTGAGCTCTCACTATACCTGAGTCACATAAGTTTCATGAGCTTCCTGAGTCTTAGGTGCCTCCTCCTCTTCCCTCCAGCAGGGAATGCTTCAATTAGGAGAAAATAGCTCCCTAACAGTATCATATAGATGCACACAAAAACAGAACATATGAACACTGAAGTCAACAGGCTCCTGAAAATACCATGAGCAGAGCAAAGACCTTTGTTTATAAAGACAAACTATTGCAATTAATAATTAGCCATCATCCCAACATCTGTTGCTCGGTGTGTTTGCATAAACAGCCCTTTATCCTGAGCCACCTGTGAGCACTCACAGCAAAGGCAGTACCGTGAGTACTGTTTCAAGAAATGGCTTGCTGTCAACAGCCCTAAACAGATGCTGGGCCAGCTCCTTCCACTGCAAGTGTTATACAAATTATGTGAGTTGGGATGCCAGGAAGGCTCTACATTTCTGCCTTCCATCATTTTGCATATTTTAAGGATTGTTTGCTTGTCAACAGGGTCACTCTCTAGCTTAGATTGATCTGGAACTGGCTACGAGGATTCACTGGCCAATAGCTACTGCCATAGTTCAGGAAGTGTCAGTTGAGAAATGGAGTCAGCTCTTGGCCAAGTCCATTGAGCCAGATCAGCAGGATGAGACAGTTGCTCCTAGGCAATGAGGCAGGTTGAACATGTACGAACTCAGAGACTCAATGGACTTCCACTTGCCTATCCTTGCCCAATGTAACCATGAATGGACATGCACAAAAGCCCTGGCCTGACAAGAATATTGTAAGAGCTAATGTGGTCTCTTTGCTAAATATTATCTACACTGCTGTTGTGCCGCTGTTTTCTCTTAATAGATCCATTCCCTGCTGGAAGGAGGAGAAAGCTCCTAAGACTCAATGACTTTTGAGTCATACCACAAGCAAGCCACCCATACCTACAAAGGCAACAATTAAGATAGAATAGTAGGAGAATTTAATGACTGTGAATTTAATGATTTTATGACACAGAGAAGACCTGAAAAATGAGGATTCTTGCTCATGCTCCCAGCATCCTTTCAGGAAGCCTGTGAGAACTATTGCTACACCCACTCCAGTAGTGACAATCGCAATAGGCCCCCAAAACCCTGGGCACTGTCCTGAGGCAAAAAGTTCATGGAAACTTAGTCTCCTGGAACTGTGGCATCCCATAGCATCTGTGTGCTTCGCTTCAGTATTGTTTTGTTATAGGTGCCTCCAAACAATGACTTCCCAAATACCTAAGCAAAATTGAACTTTGCTTCCTGGCCTTCACCAATGCCCTAGGTAGTCCTTGAGTCAACCCTGGGTTTGGAATTCAGTAAGAATGTTGTCTATTCAGTGACATTCAGAATTGCCTCTAGTATTGTAAGAGAGATAGTAAAAGAAATCAGGCTTTACTATCTACTACATAGAGTTAGAAATCTCAAGGTAAGCTTAGCAAAGTAAGTTTAGAATTCTTAGTATAGTTATGTATGGCAGACTACATTACTTATTAGTAGAAAAGTGCCCCCACACTATCACTTAGAATAAAAGTCAAGTCACTCCCATATACAGGAATTTACAATGGTTTAAGAAGAAGATCGGGCTGTAGTTTTAGAGTATTGCATTATTCATGAGAAGGTTAGCTAGAATGGAACTCCCTAACTAGAACCATGTCTTGGGTGTGAAAGCCCTTGCCTGGGAGTGTAAAGACCTCACACATGGCTTCTAAGACTATAGCTGACCTTAGATAGAGCTGACTTTCTCTCAGTTGTTTTATTGCCCAGTTCCTGCCAGTCTTTGTGTTTACCTTCTTCTGTTTTGTGTAAGAGTCATTAAGCATCAAGTAATCTCATTTGTACCTTGATGATGTGTCACCTAACTTCCCTATTTTATTCTATATAAAAGTTTGATGCTCCATTTGACAAATTACATTCAGTTTTACACTCTCTCGTGTGGACTGTTTGTCACCTCACCAAATCCTCGCTCGCCTGCAACCAGAGACCCAGTTCCATGCAGATCAAGGACCCAAGTGAGGTCCGTCTTCGGCAAACTATGGCATCTGGCTCTACATAAAGTAATGCCAGGCTGAACTATGGAAGCCATGGTGTGACCTTTATCACTCAGGTCTCCCTGGACCACCATGAGGAGTCTGATCAATGGCACCATCACGCTCTTTACAGAATTCAAGCCCAGGGCACCTTCTTAATGAATGTGCATGCCAGTGAAACCACAATGGGAGTCTGCTACTCTAGTTCAGGACTATCCCAATGGGTGCTCTTTGTCCTGGAGCTCTTCACTGAACTGGCTATGATCTTCTCAGCTCCAGTGTGTCTGAGCCTCTTATATGGCACAATACTTCCTCCTTTCACAAGGGACAGGTATGACTGTCCCCTGATTTTTCTGTACTTTCTTCCAAATATCTTTCTTCCCACAATGAATCTTATACCCCCAATTCCATCTTAGCATCTACTTCCTACACATCCCAAAATGACTCTTAGAGTCACTGGTTCATAAGAAAGACAGAACTATAGAATAGGAGTGGAAAGGCCATACTTAAAATAAATGATCAGTGAGACATAGACCCCTCAAAAGCCACTCTGCACATATAAATCAGTTCTGCATGGACTTTAAATCTAAGAATAGTGATGATAATAATAATAATAATAATAATAATAATAATAATAAAGTTATTTTAAAGAGGGCCATTAAGAAATGAAAGTTCTTGACACCCTGAATTTCACTATATAAAGAGTAGCTGCTCATGAGAAGACACCATTGGACAAAAGGAAAACACTGTTCAAGTTTCTTTTCTGTTGCTATGATAAAATGCTATGACAAAAAGCAATTTAAGGGAGAAAGGGTTTATTTTATCTCACAATTCTGGATTCTAGTTCATCATTGTGGACAAAATTTCTGTGTCAGAAACTTGAGACACCTGGCCATACATCCACAGTCAAGCACAGAGAAAATCAATACATGGTTTCTCTACTATTATATAGGAACCCCTAGTACATGCCTAGGGAATGGTGCTACCCACAGATGGCAGGGTCTTTCCATTAGTCAACTTATTAAGACAATCCTCCACAGATATGCCCATAAGGCAGTCCGAGGTAGACAATCACAAGGTAGTTTCATATGTCCAGAAACTATGAAAGTACTTTAAACTAAGTAGAGGAAGACAGCTTGATTTTAGCATGTATTTAGTTCCTAGAGCTACTGTGACAAACCCATACACATACCTGGAGTTGTGTGACAGACTTGTTTCTCTCACTCAGCCAGAGACAAGAAGTCTGCAAACATGGCCAAGACTGGAGTTAGGCATTGACACAGAATTGACCCTTCCAGGGACTTCAGTGAGCCATTCCTGGCATCTCTTAGCTTTTGAAGATTAGTGAGGTCCTTGATGTGGGGTCATATTGCTCCGTCTCTGCTTCTGTGGACATAGTACCTTCTTTTTTCCCTATGTGGAGCCTCCCCTCTTCCCCTATCTTAAACAAACACATATGAGGTTGCAGAGATGGCTCAGTCAGTAAATTACTTGCCTTGTAAGCGTAAGGATCTATGTTCAATCCCTACAGCATACATACACATTGCCTGAAAACACATATACAAGGAACATTATACACACTGAGCAGGTTATATTTAGGAAAATATGTGTGTACACATATGCATATAACAACAACTAATGAAAAAAGAGGCCAGGAGTTTTAAAGAGAGGAAAGAGGGGTATATGGGAAGGTTTGAGGGAGGAAAAGGAAGGGGAGATTATGTAAATATGCTACAATATCAAAAATAAAAGTAATCATTTTTAAATTATTTTATCAGATATTTTCTTCATTTACATTTCAAATGCTATCCCAAATGTACTCATACCCTCCCCACCACCCTGTTCCCCTGCCCACCCACTCCCACTTCTTGGCCCTGGCGTTCCCCTATATGGGG
>NC_034591.1:163037067-163051378 GCF_900095145.1 Mus pahari
GAAGGAAGGAAGGAAGGAAGGAAGGAAGGAAGGAAGGAAGGAAGGAAGGAAGGAAGGAAGGAGAGAGAAAGAGAAAGAGAAAGAGAAAAAAGAAGGAAAGAGAGAGAGAGAGAGAAAAGAAAGGTTGCCTGATATAATCCATGCACTTTTTTTCCCAGAGCTAAGGAGGTCAGAAGGACAGATGCCCGGGCTTGCTGGCCAGCCATCACAGCTTACTTTGTGAGCTCCAGGCCAGAAAGAGGCAGAGCCTCTCAAAGGGCAATGGGGACAGTAAGATGGCTCAACAGGTCAAGGCACTTGCCACTGAGTCTGACAACCCAAGTTTCAGGCAACATAGCATCCATCTCAGAGGAAAAGAGACAGCTTGCAGAAATATTCTTCTGATTTCCATGTGCATATCATGGTGCATGTGTCCACCTGAATGTGAACACACACACACACACACACACACACACACACACACACACACACACTGAATGAATGAATGAATGAATGAATGAATGAATGAACAAATAAGTAAATCGATAAGTAAATCAATAAATAAATAAGTGCAAAAATATTTAAAGGTGAGCAGGGCCTGACCTCCACATTCTGGTGCACTCGTGTGCACATGCACCCACACACAGATGTGCATCTGTGAACACACAAATGTTCACATACATACAAACAAAACAGGTGATTAAATTCAGAGCTCAATCAGATAACCCAGAACCATCTTCCTATCACTGCATCCTTAATCCATTGCCACCTCAACACCTCCTGTTTCAAATAAGGAAACATTGCAGTTCCAAGGTGCCCTCAGGCTTGTAGTTCAGTCCACATGACTGGGAAGGATCTGCGTTTCTCTTCACACAGAAGGTGTTCAGATGACAGGCTGTCATGCTCTCTTTTAGGCCCTCCAACTCTAAACTCTGCTGCTCTATAAAAGCATGTAGCTGTAGCATCACACATGGTAACCACAATAAGATGGTCTTGACTGCTGTATTGTTTGGGGGATAATTCATAAAGTTTTAACAGCAAAGTTCACTGTAAAAATGAGATGAGGAAAAGTGAAAGCCAGACACTGAATGAGAAATGGAGTAAGGGAAGTAAGAAAACACAAACATGGGCGTGATGATTTGTATATGCTTGGCCCAGGGAGAGGCCCCATTAGGAGGTATGGCCTTGTTGGAGTAGGTGTGTCAGTGTGGGTGTGGGCTTGAACACCCTCACCCTAGCTGCCTGGAAGACAGTATTCTGCTTAGCAGCCTTCAGATGAAGATGTAGAACTCTCAGCTCAGTCTGCCTGGGTGCTGCCATGCTTCCACCTTGATGATAATGGACTGAACCTCTGAACCTGTAAGCCAGTCCCAATTAAATATCGTCCTTATAAGACTCACCTTGGTCATGGTATCTGCTCACAGCAGTGAAACCCTAAGACAATAGGCAATACCTTAACATTTTTATGATAAGCCAAGCTCTACATGCTTCCCAAGATGGCCACTGTGAATGAGATTACTTCCCTGTTAGAGGTGGCAAGCAGGGCATCCATGAACATCCTCCTATCCCAAGTATGCCTCTTGGGAGGTGCCCGTAGTTTATATAAAACATTGTGCATGATTAATTTAATACAGGGCCCCAGAAAAATCTCCCTTCCTCCTCACCCTCTTCCCCTCTCCATTCCTCTCCTCTTTCTCTGTGTCCCTTTATTTTTCTTCTCTTAAATTCTCCATATTCCCCCCTTCCAAGTTCTCCTCTCTATTCCTCCTCTTCCCCTGCCCTTCCTCCTCCCTCTTCCTCATCTTCTCTTTAAGATGACACAACTGAGTGAGAGAGTCTAAATGATTAAGACTGGTCCCTCCACTGCCACAGACACTCACACATATAATCTCAGCACTCAGGAGGCTGAGGTTGTAAGATTGCCACAAGATCAAGACAAGCCTGAGTTTTATAATGAGTTATACAGTGTGAGTCACTGTCTCAAAAAAACAACGAGGAGGAGGAGGAGGAGGAGGAGGAGGAGGAGGAGGAAGAGGAGGCAGGAAAGAAAAAGAAAGAGATGGATGTCTCCCTATAAACGGGAAGCTGTGTCTAATGTGGTCTGTGAGGATAATTAATGAGAAAATTCAAGGATTCCCTTTCTGGGCTCAGTAAATGGTAACAGGAAACATCCAAGCAGACCCTTGAGTCTACTCATAAGCACCCTAGCCATTCTACTGCAGCCCCAGAGGGCTCACTACCTCCACAGAGTAGGTCGGGCCTGAGAGCTAATAAATCATGGTTAGAAAATGTGGCTGGCAAGATGTGTATTAAGTAAAATATGGCTCATTTAGGTTGCTTTAATCTTTCCCATTAGATAGTGGGTACAAACTGAAAGGCTTTAGCACATAAATCCCTTGAATCTAATCTGTAACATGAAGCATCCGTGTGACTTCAGTAGAGGCATGCACATGGGGTGAGGCCTGATGCTGAGCAGATAGCTCTCCAAGAGGATTTTCACAATTCTCAAGTTGATGCATAGGGGCAAGGTCTGTGGTCTAGGTCAAAAGACAGTGCTGACCTTGGAGTTGGGGAATCTAGGTTCTAGTTCTGATCCTACCTGCCTCATCCCAGGCCAAAATCCATGACAGGATAACAGAGCATCTAGGAAGAACTCTGCCTCCTCTGAGACTTAAGGATTCTGTTCTCTTTTTATTTTATTATTTTTTACATCCCAACCACAGTTTCCCCTCCTGCTTCTTCTATAAGTCCTTCCCCCACCTCCTCCTCCATTTCTTTCACAAAAGGACAGGCAACCAACCAATGGATATCAACCAAACATAGTATATCAAGTTACAGTAAAACCAGGCACCTCACATCAAAGCTGAACAAGGCAACCCAGTATGCGGAAAAGGGTCCCAAAAGCCAGCAAAAGAGTCAGTGACGGCGCCTGCTTCCACTATTAGCAGTCCGACAAGAAGAACAAGCTACAATACGGTGGACCTAGCCACCTACCTAAAGGACATTTGTTCAACTATGTTCATAGCAGCTTTATTCGTAATAGCCAGAAGCTGTAAACAACCAAGATGTCCCTCAATAGAAGAACACATAAAGAAAATGTGGTACATTTACACAATGGAGTATCACTCCGCTGTTAAAAACAACGACATCAACTTTATATGCCCCAGTACAGGGGAATGCCAGGGAGTGGCAAGAAGTGGGAGTGGGTGGGTAGGGGAGCAGGGGCGGGGGGAGGGTATAGGGAACTTTCAGGATAGCATTTGAAATGTAAATAAAGAAAATATGTAATAAAAAAACAATGACATCATGAAATTTGCAGGCAAATGGATGAAACTGTTCTCTTATGAAACAAGGTCTTGGTGTGCAGCTCAAGCTGGCCTTCAACTTGGATGCTTCTAGCTCAGCCTCTTAAGTGCTTGGCTTACAGGAATGCAACACCACACCAGACTGATGATTCCAAGCATGGCCAGGAAAAATGTGGCAGTAACACACAGCTTGTGTTGAGACCTTAGCGTGTATTGAGTCAAAATATTTACCAGCACCGAAGCGTGTAAAAAGCAGCATGAGCCTAAGGCTCTTACCAGGAAGAGGAAGAAGAAAAGAAAAAAAAAAAGAAGTCAAGAATGAAAACAGAAAGGCCTGCTAGGGTTATTCCTCTAGAGCCTCAATTGTCTGGGATTTCAAAGGAATTAGAGATGGAGCAACACAGCTCAGACCTCGCTGAGCACCTCTGTGTCTGTGTGCTCGCTTCTAAGTCCCAAATGTGTCACTGCAGCTTCCTCCTAGCAACAGGAAGAATGTTTTTCCATCAGGCTGAGCTCTCTGGTGACAATTACCCGATATCCTGTTACTCTGATAAATCATGCCACACCTAGCTCTTTCTGTTATGTTTCACATATTCTCAGGAGTAAAAATGTTGCTTTCATTCAATCAAAGACCCAATTCTTAAGTCTTTTTTTTTTTATAACAGAATACCGTGCCTACACCAAGTGAATGATAATTTTGTCTTAATTTTCAAAACAATTTCAACCCATGAAATACACTTTCTCCATTCTGAGTCCATTTATGCTCAGAATAGACTTCTATTTCCCACATTGTTGCTTTCTATTCTAAATCAGAATGGAGACCAGAAGGACAAACTACTAGGATCTAGTAATTCACTGGGCAGGTTTTATGTTTTCCAGTATGTGTTATTTTGGTCCACTGAGCTTCATTTTAATTCTTTATTTTTGGCTGTGTTTAGCTTCACAATGTGATTAACGACTCGACTTGTCTTGTCTGCCTGCAATTGTCTTAAGAATTTGCAATAGCAGATTTATTCACTTACTATAAATGCAAAACAGAGATTTGATTCTCAATGCAAATGTTGCCCTTAAAACACACAGATATTTATCACCAAGTGCTTTTGTAATCAACTTCTAGGATTTTGCACACAGTATAGTAACTATTAACTTTTAAAAATACAATATTGTCTCTGATAATTACCCAACTCATAACATTGCAAAATTGAACTCTTTCTAGCTAAAGACAGCATCACAGGGAAGTATTCCACACTGTGCACACCTCAGAATTCTGCCTAAGGGCCATGTACTTGACTGACAACTAGTTTCCCCTAGGGAACAATGTTAACTAGAATTCTAATAATAAATGGATTTATAAAGTGACTGTCACAAATAAATTGATCACGAGTTTGACCTAAATTGATCATCTAGATGATAGACCTAATAAAAGACCAGACATTATCCCTCAGGATTCTCTCAGCAAGTGACTGGAATGTTGCTCTCTGAGTCAACAAAGATGCCTGACTTTCTCAAGTGAGCAATATTAAAAAACCCATCTTACTGTCAAAACCATGGGCCTTCTCAGTGGCTCTGAGCCTGGGTCAGACTTACATTGGCTGAGCTTCCCCACTCTACCCCCAACTCTGGATTCCAAACACGCAGAAGTATTTATCACTCGATCTGTTAATCAGTGTTCATCAATGTGACAGCACCTAGGTAAAGCTCCTTAAAAGAGGAAACATTATTTTGGTTCAGGGTTCAGAGGTCTCGGTCCACAAGCAATCATTTCCTTTGTTTTGGGCTGGAGGCAAGGCAGAACAAAGAGAGAACAGGTGATGGAGAGTTACCTCCCTTGTCCCTCCTGGCAGTCAGGAAGCCAAGGGAAGGAGGGAGGGAGAGGGAGAGGGAGTGATGGGGGTAGGAGGGAGCGAGGGACAAAATGCAGTTCCACCAGTCTACCAACAGTGCCATCAGATTACAAACCCTTGGTAAATCCACGGGCTCACATGTCAAAACCCTCATGACTCAATCACTTCCCCAAAGCCCATCAGATCACAACTGAACCAAGCCCCTGTCATACACCTCTCAGGGACATTTCAAATCACAACCATGGACACTTGGACACCGGTACGCTGCCCACTGCCTACCTCTCCTTCTCTTCCCACAATTCATTTGGCAGTGGGATATAGAACACAGCACTCCAGGCAGACACTAGAGAAGTCTCAAACCTCAAACCAGGGAGGCACACATTTTCCAGCATGGTAGTACATACGTCTGATAGCTTGTAAATGCTAATGCTATTTCAAGTCCACTTACCTGTCCTTTTTTTTTCATTTCTCTTTTTAGCTCAAGACAGCTGATCTATATTTAACAGTACACCTGAAGCTACAGAAAATTGTTCAGTCTAAGAGAAAACGCCTCCATGACACCTGAGCTGCCAGTAGGTGTTAGACAGTAGGCCTACTCTTGTTTATACAGGAGCCGTGCTCATCTTAATTTGAGTAAAATAGTGTTTCTCAAGGTTATGAATCATATAGGTCTTTAGCGACAGACTGGGACTAGGTATATCTTAATATATCCTATTTAGACCCAGACGAGGGAATGCAGCCTCATTGACTACACAATCACAACTCCACCTAAGTTCTAGTCTTTAAAAGCATATTGTTCATCTTTCTTAGTGCTGTGACAAAATACTGACAGAAAGCAGTTTAAGGAAGGTTGGCTTACATTCTGAGAAGTTACAATCCATCTTGGCAGCAGGACCATGAGGCGGTCAGCCATGTTGCTTCTACTGTTAAGAAGCAGAGGTAAAGCCTAATGTCCTAACCCTGCTGCACAGCATGGCCTCCTCCATCTGGGAGAATGAACTAATCCTCCCCAGGGTAAGACAGGTTTTGTTGTCACAGTCTTAGTTGTCACAATGCCCCATCATCCCATGGAGACTTTCTTCACTAAGCCATCAGCCCTGTGGACACATCTCTTTACCCAAGTTTAGGGCTTACAGTTTTGAAACCCTTGAAGGAATGGATGTGAGATTTACTCTACTCTTTTTTAAAAAAAAAAAGATTTCTATATTCTATGTATGTGAGTACACTGTAGCTGTCTTCAGACATACCCGAAGAGATCATCAGATCCCATTAGAGATGGTTGTGAGCCACCATGTGGTTGCTGGGAATTGAACTCAGGACCTCTGGAAGAGCAGTCAGTGCTCTTAACCTCTGAGCCATGTCTCCAGCCCCTGTTCTTCTCTTTAAACTGAAACATCATTGAAATACATGACTTCCCTGTTGCCTCCAGACATCCACAGAGCACAAGGGTAGACAGGATGGGCTTGGAAGTGAAGTGTTACATAATTGCTGTTAGCCAAAAAGAAACAGCACAATTGTGTACCAGTGACAGTTCCATACTCGTTAAATGAGAAGTGTCCAGTGCACTGTGGATGGGATGAGCTAGGCTGAGGTTCACTGATGGCTGCTCCACACCAACCTGGAAAGCCAAGATAATACTAAAGGCCTTCACATCCTCTAAGTCCAGGCCTCTTTCCCTCAAGCTCCCTGGAAACCTTGGGTCCAGGACACACACCCTTCTTGCTCTTTGATACAGAAAGAGCCTTTTCAGGAGCACCTCTCTGAGACTGGTGCTGTGCTGTATAGGGTCTGGGCCACTCTCAGGGACTTGCTGAGGTCCAGGTTCTCCTGGTTCAGCCCTAGAAGCACCATCCCTTATCTGATATCAATAGATTTTGTCCAGCAATTGCAGCAGCCAGCACCTGCTGAGGTTACATTTTACATCACCCTTAATTAACCTGACAGGATATAGCCCCACCCCTGTCTGAGACTAAGAGAAGAGGAGAGGCTTGGGGGAGGCTAACAGAATGGGCTTTTATGTTCTTGGCTCTTCCACGGGTAAATGTCTTGGAAAATTGCACTTTTATTGTTTCCAGGACCTGAGCCCAAATTACAGCAGGCCAAGCTTGGAAGGTCCTGTCAGCTCACCCATCAGCTTCCACAGGGTAGAAACCTTTGCAAGACTGGGACCATTTAGCACAATGCAGACACTAATGACAGGGTCCCAGCAAACAGCAGTCCTCGACCCTGGAAGTGGTAGCCTTCCTGTTCACCCCTGCTCCAGCCAAAGTGACAAGAACATCGTTTTAAGGGAACCTTCTAGAAAGTGTGTGTGTGTGTGTGTGTGTGTGTGTGTGTGTGTGTGTGTGTGTGTGTGTGTGTGTATTCATGTGCTCAAAGGGGAGGATCAAGGCATAGCACTGGAATAAACAGATGAAGCTTTATATATGCTATTTTCTCTGTGAAGATTGAAGTCTATAAACCCAGGATCACTACAGCCTTCTCTGCAGTGACAGGCTGTCATATGGTCCTGTCTGTTCATGGTAGAATGCTTGCCTAGCGCACACAAATCCCTGGGTTTGATCTCCAGTACCATAAAAAAACAATAAGCAAACACATAAATAAACTAAACATCTGTTTATTCCCCCCGCTAGATCTCAACTAACATCTGAATTGCATGTCCTGTCCAGAAGACAACACTGACAACCTAACTGAAAAACAAACAAACAAACAAACAAACAGGACTATCCCAGAGTCTTAGCCAGGCTGGCTCCTTTTAAGTTCAGGTATGTTGAATGTTTTTACAAATGCTTATCAGGTAACAGCCTGTTGTTTTTCTGAATGCAATTTCCAATACAAAGCAGAGAGAATAACTTCAACTAGATTGTTTCAGATATCTTTTACACAGCAGCTATAAACGCCCATGAAATCTCTAAAGCAAAAATTAGAAAATAAACTGTTTAGGGTTGGAGAGATGGCTCAGTAGGTAAAGAGCTTGCTGTGCAAACATGAGGACCTGGGTTCAGAACCTCAGCACCCACATACAGAGCTGGATATGGGGGATGTGTCTGGGATGAGGACCTGGGTTCAGAACCCCAGCACCCACATACAGAGCTGGATATGGGGGAAAGTGTCTGTCATCCCAGTGCTTGGGAGGCCATGAGTGTCTTAGTCACGGTTTCTATTCCTGCACAACATCATGACCAAGAAGCAAGTTGGGGAGGAAAGGGTTTATTCGGCTTACATTTCCATACTGCTGTTGATCACCAAAGGATGCAGGACTGGAACTCAAGCAGGTCAGGGAGCAGGAGCTGTTGCAGAGGCCATGGAGAGGTGTTTTTTACTGGCTTGCCTCCCCTGGCTTGCTCAGCTTGCTCTCTTATAGAACCCAAGACTACCAGTCCAGGGATGGTCCCACCCACAAGAGGCCTTTCCCCCTTGATCACTAATTGAGAAAATACCTTACAGCTGGATCTCAAGTAGGCATTTCCTCAACTAAAGCTCCTTTCTCTATAACTCCAGCTGTGTCAAGTTGACACAAAACTAGTCAGTACTTCTGTCTTAGTTAGGGTTTTATTGAACAGATACCATGACCAAGGCAAGTCTTATAAAAACAACATTTAATTGGGGCTGGCTTACAGGTTCAGAGGTTCAGTCCATTATCATCAAGGCAGGAACATGGCAGTATTCAGGAAGGCATGGTGTAGGAGGAGCTAAGAGTTCTACATCTTCATCCAAAGGCTGCTACTGGAAGACTGACTTCCAGGCAACTGGGGTGAGAGTCTTAAGCCCACACCCACAGTGACACACCTATTCCAACCAGGCCACACCTCCAGATGGTGCCACTCCCTGGTCCAAGAATATACAAACCATCACAATGAGTTTGAGAGCTTGCTGGATGCTCAGTCTTGCCAAATCAGTGAGAGACCCTATCTCAAAAAAAGGGGACGGGAGGAGGAACCAAACACTGACCTTTTCCTGCACACACACACACACACACACACATACAGAGAAAAAAGAGAGGAGGGGGGAGAGGGAGACAGGAAGAAGGAGAGGGAGAGAGGGAGAGAGGGGGAGGGGGAAGGAGAGGGGGGAGGGGAGGGGGAGAGGGAGAGAGGGAGAGAAGGAGAGGGAGAGGGAGAGAAATTAAACTGTTCTTTGGAAAGTGACCCAACACTTTAGAGTTTATCAAAGAACATAGCAGGTAAATATTAAAAACAAAAACCTAAACTAACTATATTAAATTTGGTCTTCCAGGTTGTTGAAGCTACTTTTTCTGATTTCCTGCCAATAAATGTAAACTTTCTTCTAATTCTGTAATGATGTGCCTACCTATATTCTATTCCTGTAAGGCACTGAGCACAGACAGAAAACACCAGAAATGAGAATTTCATGCCTGCATGTGGAATTCACTCCAGCTATCTTATGACTAAGCATTGGTTGCTGTTTTAAATGGATTAGCTAAACTATGTAACAGATTGCTTAATATATTGTTTTTAAAGGGCAATGTGGGGGCTGGAAAAGTGGCTCAGCTGTACTTGCTGCTTTTGTAGAGGACCCAAGTTTGATTCCCAGCATCCACACAGTAACTTCTGATCCAGGGGATCTGATGTCCTGTTCTGGCCTCACCAAGTGTGTGAGCCCCAACATACATGCACATGTGTGCGAGCACACACACACACATGCACACATGCTGCTGAGAAGTTTTGAGTTCATCATCTACACACTTAAAGAATTTCACATTTTATTTTCACTCAGAAAGTGCTTTTTTATTTACAACGATTATTAGTAAAATCAAACTTTCCAAAGTTTCCGAGAATATTTTAGTTGCTGTGGGACCTATGTGATCAGAATCACATGCTACCAGATGAGAGAAATGGAGCCTTAACTACAGAAATGGTTTCCTTAGAGGACAGAAGGGTTTGTGTGAGTCCGGGTTTCATATAACCCAGGCTGACCTCAAATTCACTATGTAACCAAGGCTGGTTGGAATTTCTGATCTTCCTGCTTCCAACTCCCAAGCTCTGGGATACAGGTATGCATCTCTGCACCTAGCTTCAAAATGTTTTAAGATTTCTTTTTAAATTTGAGATGAATAATGCTGAGAGGTCAATGAATAGAGAGTGAATATTCTTGCTATGTGAAAATATTCTTCTCATTGAGATACTAATTTATTGAAAATACTGATAAACAGTTTTTTCCAAAAATTAACTGATGTAGATCATGCCTGCTATGTTACTGTTGTTGTGAGCACTGGGAATCTGATATTTTTACAGGTCAAGAAGGGTAAACCAGGAAAGAAAAGTACTCTGAAAGTTCAAGGTATAGTAGCTACCACAGCTGACAGAAAACTCAACCTACCATTTCCTAAAAGCCAGGTTCAAAGTTACCTAGCTATAGCCAAGACCTATACTGATACCCACTAAAGAAAGTCAAGTTTTTCTAGATGGTAAAAAAATGTACTATGTTGGTCAATTTTGTCAAGTTGACACAAACCTAGACACACCTCTATCAGGTTGGCTTGTGGGCATGCCTGGGGAACATTTTCCTGAATGCTAATGGTGTAGTAGGCCGCGCCCACTGTGAGCAGTGCTATCCTCAGGCAGGTGGGCATGGACAGTACACAACATGAGAAAGGTTACTGATCAAACCATGGAGCGCCAGACAGTAAACAGCATTCTTCCATGGTCTCTGCTTCTGTTCCTGCCTCGGGTTCCGGCTGTTCACACCTTGACTTCCCGTCATGATGAATTGTAACGAGTAAGCCAGATAGACCCTTGTGTCTCTAGGTTGCTTTTGGTTGCCGTGCCTATGATAGCAACAGAAAATCAAATTAGTATAAGTACATAAAAGAATCTTCATATAGGAAATTTCTAGAATTAATACCTAATATGTATGAAGTGATCTATAATGCTTACATCCTCCTAAGAATGTGAGAAAGGGGAGCTGGAGAGACCCAGAGCCCCCGATCACTTCTGTTCGGTGTAGAAGGGGCGGGAGCTCTACTCTGATCCCTGTTCACATGCTCAGCATGGCAGTTCCTCTTCTAACATATGCCTCCATGTTGGAAAGTCACTTTATCTTGTGGGATATTAAATTTAGTTTCTGGTAGACATTAAATTAACAGCCAATTCCATCAGGACTCTCTTCCCTAAAGGATCTGGCTGATGAAACATTAACTTTCCAGATCTGTTGAATCAGAAGAGACCACTTGGGGACATTATTAGAGAGATGGTTTTTCTCTAGGCCTCCCTAACTCCGTTATGGATTCAGCAGGGTCACATTCATAATTCTCACATCATAATCCCTTTAGTTTACACACTCAGTAACCATTGCATTTATTTGCTTGCTTGCTCTTGGTTTTTTGAGACAAAGTCTCACTCTGTTATAACTTTAATTTTTTTTGAAATCCCATTTTTAATGATGGTTCTTAAACATTTTAACCTTTCTTGTAACCCACCAGCCACCAGAGGTAGTGGAAAAGAAAGAATATGGGAGGGGTCAGGGGAGTAGACCTGCTTAGAAAGGTTCTTTGGAACAACTCCTGTCTGTGTTGTCTGGAAATCAGCAGTTCAGTTCACAGCTTAACAGGCAGCACCAGCTCAATACACTGTGAAAGCACCTCACAGATACACCAGCAGTCCAGTTCGGTAGAGTTGAGTTAGCAACTGCAGTGACACAACCTAGCAGAGACAGCCAGGCCTCAGCCTCAACTTAAGTCAGCAGGAAGGACCAACAGGAACACCAGAAGTTCTCAGCTGTCCCTCTCTCAGGGAAGCGAAGATGAGAGAGATTCACAGCAAGCTGTACCAGCAAGCCAAGCTCAGTCTCTGTCACTCTGTGGAGTCCTATTTATACCCTCCACACCTCACATGTCCTCCACATACCTTGCCTCAGCACAGGTCTTGCCTCAACACATGTATTCAATCAGTCCCAATCCTTGAAAGCTACAACAAACTGCAGGACACCACCAGAAGTTTTTTGGTGCGTTTCTCTTTATGGTGTCCCAACAAATGCAGCTCAACTACATAGTGTAAGGTGAACCAATACATGTGTGTCATTAGCAAAGAATCTTTCATCACTTGGCCTTTCACGTGCTTGCTTTAGCAGAACATCCTCTTTCCTGTGTCTGCTTCAGGGAAACATCCCTTCACTAGTGTGCCTTAGCCTTCCACACCCTTGTCCACTTTAACGAAACGTTACTTCATGTATTTGTCCCAGCAAAACACCATCCAATCGACTTTCCAAAGAACCCTTAAGTTTCCACTTCACTCTGTGGCCCTAGATGACCTAGAACTCACACTGTAGCCTAAGCTGGCCTCCAATTCAGGGCAATCCTCCTCCCACAGACTTCTGGGTGTGCACCACCGCATTTAATTAACTCTACCCTTTTTGATACTTAGATGGGAAGTGTCAAGATCATAGTCAAGCACTGAAGGAATGATTCATTGATAGCTGACTTACCTCTAAGTCTACAAGGGAACTCGAACAATGGTGTTCCAACACAATGAGTCTCAAATGTTCACAGCCATGAAAGTCTTCATGTTTAAACACTAGACCCAGCTTTCCAACCACAGTCAACAGATTATTCACCCATACATTGTTCACTTGCTCGCTCGCTCTCTCTCCTCCCCTTCTCTCACATACACTTATACAGACACACACACACACACAGCAGTGCTGGAGAGTGACCCTAACGCCTTATTTATACTAGGCAAATGCATTACTACTGAATTATCTTCCTAGCTCAAAAGATTCTAAGAGTAATCGATGAGAATCTATCTACATTTTTATTTCCCCGGCCAACAAATTATTCAAGGGAGAATCTGAACACAGACACCCTCATTTAAAGGTGGTTGTGAGTGTTAAAATGAATATACAAATCTCTGTATCACAAAGAATGGTAATAACTCTCTACTAGACAAGATTCATTTTATTTCTGTGGATGAGAATTACTTATACAACTCCCAGCCCTCTGTAAACTGTGGAATTGCAACATACCTGAAAATCAGTGAAAGATACAAACCCATGAAAAATCAGACAACAGCACCGAGAGATTGCACACAACCCAGAGCTCCAGTGCCAAGAAGTCCACGTTGTTTGCCCTTTTTTAAAATCTTCTACTTTTTTCCTGAGAATTTTAATTCCCAAATTAAAATATTTATCAAATACATTTTGATGGAATATAACCACCCCTCCAAATGATAATAACAAAAAACATTTCTACCTTCATAATTTCTTTTCCCACTGACATTATTATACTTAAGCTAAGTATAAAAGTTCTGCTCATTAAAATGTTAAATTTGCATAACTTAAGAATCAGTATCACCCATCAAAAAGAAAGTCTTATTTGCATTTGTCATCACCAGACACAATTTCTAATTATCCTGTTGATAGTCTGAGTTCAGAAGAAAAACTGTACCTCCCTCCACTAGCGCTTTAACAAGCAGGCTAGAATGGAAAATGAATCATTTTCTACTAATTTGCTATTACAGTCTTTATCCTTTTCTCGGGCCCTAGGTCAAAGGGCAGTTCACAAGGTTGAGCAAGGAAGATTAGCTCCAACCATCCCTACAATATTGGTACAATTTTCCTTCCTAAGAAATCTGCCACTTCATAAGGTTTCCCAAATCTTGTCTAAATAAGCATGTCTGTGTCAAAATTATCTCAAATCTAATTATGAAAGGAAGAACCCTCAGGGTGTTTATCGATCACTTAACTTGATAGTTCTATGAGCAAACACACCAGATGACTGAATGGGCAGCAAAGGAGTCAGAGATGACTCTTAAGGAGCTGCTTGGATTTATGGGGGAGGGTAGGTATGGTGATAGCTTGCTACCAACATGTAGTTCCTGTATCTATAAAAAACAAAAACAAAAAGTAAAACCTTTGAAGTATCCAGGTCTTCTGGCTTTTTCCAGAACACCAAAATTTCTTCAACTACAATCGTACTATATTTGCAGTGATCTCATCAAAACCTACGAATAAAAACCATACCCATTATAGGCTGGCTGGATGTTGGAATTCACTTTTTACTAATTAATTGAGTAATTAATCTATAACTGATGGATTTTTTTCACAGCTTCCCTTGTGGTATGCTAATAATATTCATAATCTCTCCATATGTAGTGCAGAATCGATTGTTTTGACTTTTTTTATGAAAACTAAGTGGGTTGTGTTTTTTTGGGTTTTTTTTTTTTTTTT
>NC_034591.1:163051578-163054962 GCF_900095145.1 Mus pahari
AGCTCAGGGGGTACTGGTTAGTTCATATTGTTGTTCCACCTACAGTGTTGCAGCCCCCTTCAGTTCCTTGGGTACTTTCTCTAGCTCCTCCATTGGGGACCCTGTGTTCCATCCAATAGCTGGCTGTCACCCCCATTTCTCCATAGTCAATATGACTCTCTGTGTGGTGCTGATTTGTGAACTCATGTAATCCTGTGATGAAGCTGTCCTCAGGAATCATGAGCTTGCTTTTTTAGTTTCTATCTTGGTTTTATGGGGTGGTGGTAGTGGTAATGATACAGGGTCTCATGTAGCATAGGCTGGCCTCAAACTCATGATATAGTGAAGCTGGCCTAGAACTCCTGATGCCCTACCTTTACCTCATAAGTACTGGGATTCCAGAAGCACACCACCATGACTGGCTTAAAAATGATGTTGTTCTGTGCTGTGTTTTTTTTTTTCTATACGTCCTATTCACACCAAGGAATCCAGAAATGAGCACAAATTAAATCTATGGTTTTTTCTTTCTTTCTTTGAATCCAAACAACAGCTGGTGAACAAGAATTTAAAAGCCACTAAAATATTTTATCTTTTATAAATAATAAATTATGTGTTTGCTTGACATTCTCCCTTGGTGATCTAATAGTTGCTGCCATTGAACACTCAGGATGAACAAACAGGTCCCTGAAGTTATTAAACATCATTGTCATCAGAAAGATAGATGAAGAGCTGTAGTCTTCACTGCAGAAAGCTGATGCCCCAAGGTGCCCAAAACAGCAAGCACACATGAGCACCTGTGTGTGCCAATGCATTATTCCCGCTCCAAATTAATACCTTAGCTTTTCCCATCCTGCTTTTTATTCATAGTCTTTATAATGTAAACCTGCATGGATGAAAGCTGGCCTGGCATTCTTCACATTAGGATGAGTGACAAGGTGACCCACAAACTCTACTCTACATTATTGCCTGTGAAGCCCAGTTAATCTGTGAAAAGAAAAATATTGATGTTATCTTCTGATGCAGATGCTCTCTGGCTCTGCGGCCCCCTGCTGGTGATGCTCTGAACAGAACTGTGCTGTGCAACCCAAGCCAGCGGGAGTGGAAACACCCACATCCCTCAGGTCGGACAAAGACTCCCCAGGGAGTACGTGGAACAAATGTGATACTTGAAAAAGGGAGGGGCATTTAAAATGAATTAGGTTCTCTTGTGTTCAATTCCTACCTACCCTCCTTTCTAAAATAATCTGTCTGAGAACACACTCATGGGCACATAGCCATCCCTCCCATCATTCCAGTTCTTCTCTACAATTTTTTACAAACGTAAGTCATAATTCCAATCCAGAATTTTACTGAGGCTATGTACTCTTCTGACTGGAAATCCATGCAGCTGATGACTTGAAGTAGAGAGGTCACCAAAACCTTATAAAATGTTGGTCCAAAATTCATAGCAAACATCCTGTCTTCGCCCCAATCTCCTTTTCCAACAGGGAAAGCATAACATCCAAGGATGTTTTTTAGCTGTGGATGATGTGATGTCTGCAATCCAGGTACTCGGGAGGTTGAGGCAGGAAGATCAGGATTTCAACGTTATCCTCAATAACAAAGCAAGTTTGAGACCAGTCTGGTCTACAAGAAAACAAGTCTCAAAGAACAGGCAATAAATAAATAATTTAAGGACTGGGAAGATGGTTCAGTGGTTAAAGTGTTCACCCCACAAATGTGAGGATTCCTAGAACCCACATAAATGCCTGGTAGGCATGGTGGTCCATCTGAAATCCCAGGGCCAGAAGGCAGAGACAGAATTCCTAGAGCCACAAGCTGCCTAGCAAGACTATCCATATGGATGAGCTCTGAGTTTGATTGAGAGACCCTGCCTCAGTAAATAACATGGAAAGCCACCAAGCATGATTCTTGCCATCAGTCTTGAACCTCCATATGCACAGGTACACACGAGAAACACACACACACACACACACACACACGGAAAAGGAAATAGGGTATCTGGTATTTTGCCTGGGGTCTGATTGCCCTGAATCTAGGAATGAGTTCTCAGAGGAACAAAATTCATAGCCTCATTTGAATTAAAAACATGAAATAACATCAAATAAGTCTAATTTGTTATTTCATAAATAAAATTGATTTGGGTCAAATAGGCCAAATGGTAGACATCATTCATAAATAAGTTAAACCTGGACTTCTTAATAAAAATACTTAAAACAAATATATTATATATAAATACATAGCATAACCATTTTATTTTAAAGTATTTATTTTAAAGTACTGTTTAATAAGTAAACTATGGTATTCCCATTAATAACCAATTCTAACTTCTTGGATTGAGCAAGAAACCTTTAAGAGAATAACAGTGCCAGCAAAAAGTCTCTAGATGACATAAAACCTGTCTATATGTTTCCTGAAATCTTGGAGAGGAAATAACACTGGAACAACATATTATTTTCTGTCATTATGATAGATGATCTAAGAAAATCAGCTAAAAAGAGGAAAGATTTATTTTGGCTCCCAGTTTCAGAGGGATCGGCTCTGCCAGCTGGCTTCACTGTCAGAGAGTTGTATGTGGTAAGAAAGAACATCATGGACAAGTGTGTGGTAGAACAAAGCTGCCTCCCTAATGAGAGAGAGAAGGCAGGATTTAGAGTCCAACTGCCCCTCCAAGGGACACTCCAATGGCATAACATTCCACTGGGTCTTATCACCTAAAGGTTCTACTTCCTCCTAACACCACCAATCACCCTGGGGACCAAACCTCAGCACACTGCATTTGAAGTCATCTAAGATATAACCTGTGGCCTAGAGAGATGGCTCAGTAATTAAGAATGCTCTCAGAAAGAACATGCATTCAGTGCCAGCACTATGTCAGGTGGCTCACGACTAGCTGCCTGTAATTCCAAATCCAGTGGGCCTAATGCTCTCTTCTAGCCTTTTCCCTCAGACACAGACACACATGTGTGCACACACACAGACAGACAGACAAATATAAAAAAATTTAAAAAGAAAGAAGGAAGGAAGGAAGAAAGGAAGAAAAGAAGGAAGAAATGAAGAAAAAGGAAGGAAGGAAGGAAGGACCAAATCCATTACTCAATGTAATAAATCATTTTTGTGTCAGGTGAGCTCCAGCTGTTAGCTTTCAGCAAGTAATTGAGTGGCCAGGGATATAACACTGAAAATAATTTCTGATAATAAATCACTGTGGTTTCTAGCATATCAAAAGGAGTCTTTTCTATGTCATAATTCTTCCGTTTTGAGTGTAAAAATCTATGAAGGAGAAACATCATTCCACCTGCAACAGGTAATAGCTATCCAGACATCAGCAGCAACCCCCACGGTGCATGTCTGCATCTAACCAGGGTGCATGTCTGCATCTAACCAGGGTGCATGTCTGCATCT
>NC_034591.1:163055002-163067442 GCF_900095145.1 Mus pahari
ACCAGGGTGCATGTCTGCATCTAACCAGGGTGCATGTCTGCGTCTAACCAGGGTGCATGTCTGCATCTAACATCCAATTATCAGCTCTGTTTAGTGTGTGTGCATGTATGTGTATGAGGGCTCTGATGAACTCTGTGCTAATAGTACAGTAAGTGATAGTCTTAATTAATTTTTTTGACATTTAAAGCCTTACAGCTATGAGAAATTAAAATTCTCAAATTTATATACATATTTATGATGTTGGGAAACAGACATTAATAAGAGAGGTTTTAAGTGTTATTCACAGTGAGCTAAAATGCTGTGAGGGAAACTGAACAGAAATACTTCACTTGTTTCAAGAAAAAAGAAAGAATGTAAAATATCCTAGGTACTTAAAAGATAGCTTCTAGGGCTAGCAGGATGGCTCATTAGCTGGGGAGATAGTTCATCCAGTGCAAGCAAGAGGCCTGAGTTCAGATCCCCAGCACCCACATAAAAGTTTGTGTGACTATGTGTGCCTGTCACCCCAGCACTGGGGCTTGAAGGACAAAAACAGGAAGGTCTCTGGAGCTTTCCAGGAAAAAGAAGAAGACAATGGCTACAAGCTCCAGGTTCATGTCTCAAGATAAGACAAAAATAGAGAATATGCAGCTTGTTCCTCTAGCCTCCTCGCCTGTATGCATGGGTATAAATACACACACACTTATGCGCACAGATACATACACACACAGGCTCACACACACATGCATACCTGCACACACACACACACACACACGCATGCATGCACGTGTGTACAGACATGCACATGTACACATGCACACATACGTACATACAAATACACACATGCACACTTTTTTTTAAGAGAGAGAGCGGGAGATATGGCTGAATAGTTAAGAACACTCACCTATTCTTGCAGAGGACTCTAATTTGGTTGCCAGGACCTACATCATGTGGCTCACAATGGCCAGTAACTACAGCTCTAGGGGATCCAGTGTCTTCTGACCTCCTAGGACAACTGTAGTCACATGCACATACATACATACATACATACATACATACATACATACATACATACAAATGAAATAAATCTTTTAAAAGAACATGCAAGCTTCTTTATGTCTGTATAAATAGGGATGGAGAGGCTGAAGATAGTGGAGTTTCGTATCTTGGTAGATTTAGCTTCCACTGAGTACATTTAAAGCAGAGACAGTCAAGTTTTACTTTAAGGTATCAATGTATATGGTGAACTAAAATCATTTCAATTTAAACTTATGTTACAAATTTAAGTGCTGATCTAAAAGACAAAGAGGACATATACACTATATAAGTTATTTTAGGAAAAACCATGGAACTCCTCCATTGAACACTCAGATTTTACAGCACAATCCATTTCTGCTTTAAAGTCAGTCTTGAACCCTGACAAATGATTTTTTTTTAATACAGTTGGAAATTCATGCCTATAACAGCTTGGAAACAATTGTTACAAAACACATACACACACACACACACACACACACACGTACACGTACACACACACACACACACACGCACACATACACAGACACCAATAGATATCCCACCTTAGTGCCCTAAGAGGGAGT
Source organism: Mus pahari (assembly GCF_900095145.1). NCBI lineage: Eukaryota > Metazoa > Chordata > Mammalia > Rodentia > Muridae > Mus > Mus pahari. Next base: position 163,056,583 of record NC_034591.1, read on the forward strand.
ATGGGAGCTACAGGCAGCCTGGGACAAAGTGATAACAGATGACATAGTTTAGGCTAGATCCTAGCAGGAAAAAAAAAAAAAGGTTCTATTTGTAACATGGCCAGAAAACTTCCCATCAGGCTCTGCTGTTGGTTGATAGGAACTCAGGGCAACGAAATAACAGTAGCAAAGGAGTCTACTCTCTTGCCCAAGATGTGAGAGAAGCCATTTGTAGCCACACAAAGCCAGGAAAGGGAGAAAAGAATCAAGGTAACACTGACTGCACTTTGAGATGAAAGGGTGAGGATAGGCCTCTGGCTCTATCCAAATACTATACGAAAAGAAAAGAGAAAATGAAAGACACACACTCATTTTAAAAATTTGGCCTTGTAGCCATCAAGATGGTTCATCAGATAAAGGTTGCCATTGCACAAGCCTCATGCTGTGCATGAGTCTGCTCCCCAGAATTCACATTAAAAACGCTGTATGTTCTGGCATGCATCTGTCCCCCCAGCACTCATATATGAGATGAGAGAAAGCAACAGAACATCACTTGGAAGCCCATTGGTCAGCCTGGAGCATGCAGTGTGGTAAAAATACAAGAGAGGCAATGCAGTACAAGAGAGACACTGCCTGGAAATGGGGTAGAAGGAGAAAGCCAACCCAAAAGTTGTTCCCTGGCACCTACAAATGACACCCCATCACAATCAATCAATCAATCATCATCAATCAATCCATCAATCATACCTCAGTTCACATTTCTCATCTGGTAAGGAAAAGAGGTGTACTTTTGTGGGAATCACAATGGTAAGTTATACTTGTGTGTATCATAACCATACTGATCAAGTTTTTGTAATGATGAGAGGATCCATGCTTCCTCTGCCCCAAGTGTGTTCCCTCACTGCCTAAGCTGGCCCTTCTCAGTAGAGAACCTATATTCTTTGCCTCTTCAACCTTTGCTCTCTCCTAAAAATTAATGATTAAGTCTATTAGAATTGCACAAACCACACCTTTTAGTCACCTGTGGTCTTCAAATTAAAGAACAGTTTTATTTTTGTAACTCCTTTTCATGAGAAAAAATTCAATCCTCTGCATATTCAACATATGCCTGTAGGTGCTTCAGGAAAAGTAACTGAGATGTGTTAGGAGTTTAAACACACATTGAGGGTTTTTTTTCCTCTATTAAACTCATAAATAGCAGCTATTTGACAAGCAGATTGAAGTTCTTAATGGCAGCAATTATAAGTCCTTGTCTACTTTAAAAACTCATTCTTTTTGTGATGAATGTACTCTCTGCCTTGACAGACAAAAAAAAATTTTTTTACCTTTAAAAAATCTGAGGCTTTTTTTTTATGGTTTATGTCTTTGTGGTTCTTGATATGAAGATGAGAGGTATGCTGCTGAGTGTCAACAAGCTGGGACAACTGAAGATACTCTGGCCATCTTCCTGCCTGGTAGGTGATCCTTTCTGACAGCTACCTATGATTCAGTGCAAGGATCCCTTAGCACTCACAAAGTTCATGTCAAGTGGGGGTGTTACTGCAAAGGCTAGGTTGGTGCACTGAATGCCAGGGGTGGGAGGCAAAGTCCTGACAGGAAGCCCCTTTCTCTTGACCCATATGAGTAAGCACAGAGCCTGCCTCACCTTTGGAGAACAGCCTGTAAACCCCTCTTGTGTCTAGCTTGCTTCTTGCTTGTGCCACCTTGTTCCTGCCTCTCCACACCCTCCTGCTTTGCCTCACTGACGGCCAAGGGGCCTGACAGCTGTCTGCAGGTGTGTGCTGTCTGAGCTGTTCTGTGTCTCATCTCACTCTGGTCTTGGGATTCCTCCAGCAGACATTTCTGCTCCACTCTTTCCTTTTCATCCTGTCTCTGCTGAGCCATGCTTTTTCTCAAAGAGGATAATTGGCTCTTTTGTTCTCTGAATATCCCTTCCCTGACCTTCCTAATAAGCTAGCAGAAGTTCTGTAGGGGAACAAGACTGCTGTCCTGTAACTGAGAAAACCCATAATTCCCAGCACCAACTTCTGTACCTTTTGAAACAGTTTGCTCTTATACCCTACAACTTCACATATGGGGATATTCATTCATATGTTTGTTAATTCATTTATTCCCTTTTGATGTGTATTCTGTGCCTAGCATTCTGCAGGACATTAGGGACAAATCCAAGAACAGGATATATCTGCCATTAAAGACCTCTTAGTCTGATGGAGGAGGTAGGCATACCCCAGTAGTAGCAGTGTAATTGGTTACAAATATGACACTGTTAATGGATGTGTTCACATATGGTGTTATGGTGTTATGACATATATGAAAAGGAGACTGGAAGATCATGACTCTTTAGCCCTGACCACAAGCTTATGACATATCAATCAAATGGGGCTGGGTCTATTTCCATCTCACAAAGGAAGAAACTGAGGCATCAAGAATAAACCATCAGGAGTGCTGGAAAGACGGCTCAGTGGTTAAGAGCACCAACTGCTCTTCTGAAGGTCCTGAGTTCAAATCCCAGCAACCACATGGTGGCTCACAACTATCCATAATGAGATCTGACGCCCTCTTCTTCTAGTGCATCTGAAGATAGCTACAGTGTACTTAGATATAATAATAATTAAATCTTTAAAAAAAAAAAAAAAGAATAAACAGTCAGAGAGCTGGAGAGATAGGCCAGCAGTTCAAAGCAGGTATTGCTCTTCCAGAGGACACCAGTTCAGCTCCAGGTTCCCACATTAGGCAGCCCACATCACTCCAGCTACAAGAGGTTTGAAACCCTCTACTGGCTTCTAAAGGCACCTGAGCTCATGCCATGTGCACGTACCCACACACAAGTGCACACACCTCTACACACACACACATACCATTTAAAATATTTTTAAATCTTTTTTTAAAAAATAATCACCCCAGGTATCTTGAGCTTTGGAGTTAAAATCCACTTATCAGTGAGTGCAAATATGTGTGTTCTTCTGTAATTGGGTTACATCACAAAACAGATGATATTTTCTACTTCCATACATTTGCCTAAGAATTTCATGAATTCATTGTGTTTAATAGCTGAGTAGTACTCCATTGTGTAAATGTACCACATTTTCTGTATCCATTCCTCTGTTGAAGGACATCTGGTTCTTTTCAGCTTCAGGTTATTATGAATAAGGCTGCTATGAACATAGTGAAGCATGTGTCCTTGTTATACGTTGGAGACTCTTTTGGATATATGCCCAGGAGTAGTATAGCTGGGTCCTCATGTAATACTATTTCCAATTTTCTGAGGACCCACCAGACTGATTTCCAGAGTGGTTGTACCAGCTTGCAATCCCACCAATAATGGAGGAGTGTTCCTCTTTCTCCACATCCTCACCAGCACCTGCTGTCACCTGAGTTTTTGATCTTAGTCATTCTGACTGGTGTGAGATGGAATCTCAGGATTGTTTTGATTTGCATTTCCCTGATAACTAAGGAAGTTGAACTTTTCTTTAGGTTCTTCTCAGCCATTCAGTATTCCTCAGATGAGAATTCTTTGTTTAGCTCTGTGCCCTACTTTTAGTAGGGTTAGTTGGTTCTCTGGAGTCTAACTTCTTGAGTTCTTTGTATATATTGGATATTAGCCCTCTATTGGATGTAGGATTGATAAAGCTCTTTTCCCAATCTGTTGGTTGCCATTTTGTCATATTGGCAGTGGCCTTTGCCTTACAGAAGCTTTGTAATTTTATGAGGTCCCATTTGTCAATTCTTGATTTTACAGCACAAGCCTTTGGTGTTCTATTCAGGAACTTTTCCCCTGTGCCCATGTGTTTGAGGCTCTTCCCCACTCTCTCTTCTATTAGTTTCAGTGTATCTGGTTTTACATCAAGGTCTTTGATCCACTTGGACTTGAGCTTTGTACAAGGAGATAAGAATGGATCAATTTACATTCTTCTGCATGCTGACCTCCAGTTGAACCAGCACCATTTTTTTTTTTTAGATTTAAATGTACTTTTTTTTCTTTTTTCTTTTTATTTTCTTTATTTACATTTCAAATGCTATCCCGAAAGTTCCCTTATACCCCCCCACCCCTGTACCCCTACTCACCCACTCCCACTACTTGGCCCAGGCCTTCCCTTGTGCTGGGTCATATAAAGTTTGCAAGACCAAGGGGCCTCTATTCCCAGTGTGGATTCATTTCTGGGTCTTCAATTCTGCTCCACTGATCTACCTGCCTGTCTCTGTACCAATACCATGCCATTTTTATCACTATTGCTCTGTGATTAGAGACTAAACCACCAACCAAAGAGTACACATGAAGCGACCTGTGGCTCCAGCCACATAGCAGAGGATGGCCTTGTCAGACAACAGTGGGAGGAGAGGTCCTTGGTCCTTTGAAGGCTCAATGCCCCAGTGTAGGGGAATGCCAGGACAGGGAAGCAGGAATGGGTGGGTGGGGGAACACCCTCATAGAAGCAAGGGGAAATGGGATAGAGGGTTTTCAGAGGGGAAACCAGGAAAGGGAATAACATTTGAAATGTAAATAAAGAAAATATCTAATAAAATTTTTTCAAAAAAAATTCATCCCATGGCCCAACAATGGCTATGCTTGCCTTCATAAGAGAAAACCCATCAACACACCAACAGGGATGGAGTAGGAACTTACCAGACCCCACCCTGCTGATGGCTGCTGAGAGATAAAAAATCCATTTTCTTTAGGGATACAGTCACTGGTCACTGGTAGATTGTCCATGCTCCAGTGGATGGCCCTACATTTGTGCACATAATGGATTCAGTGGAGATATATATATATATCTCATATATATATATATATATATATATATACATATATATATATATATATATATGTATATATATATATATATATATATGAGAGAGAGAGAGATGAACTAGGGAAGGGAATGTGAAGGGGAGTTGGGGGAATAGAGAGATAGTGAAGGGTAAATATGATCAAAATAACCTTGTAAATATGTATAAATATCAAATAACTTTTAAATTAACAAAAATGAATAGACAACATAAAGCGACACCTGCAGTGAGGAATGGGGTCAGAATCTGGACCTGAGTCTGTGTGACCCTCATGCTGATGTCATTAACCTGTAGGCATCCCTGTCTCCCATGTAATCCAAGATCAGAGACTGTAGAGGCTGGCTACTTATCTACCATGAAATGTTTGTGCTACATTAAAGGATCTTGGTGTTGGCGGGGTCACATGTCTTTGAAAACACAAGGTGGCTGCCAACCTATAGTGACTCCCTTGCAGGCAAGTGAGCTCTGTGCTCCCTATAGTGATCTGGGCTACCCCTCTGTCAGATCTGACCAACAGAACATGATCAAAGTTTCACTGTTAATTTCAAACTCAAATCGGAAGGGACCAGCAGCTTCTACTCTCTGCCTCCTAGAATATGTTCTCTGACAGGAGATGAATACCAGGTGAGAAATCCAATGATCCTGAGATAGCCACACTTGAAGGAAGCTCAAGCCAGCCAGTCGAAGAAGCTGGGCTAATGAGGAAAGATACCCAGCCTGTCTTGGCTGTTGCAGCCACCACAACCCAGGCTTCAGAGATGAGAAGGAAAATCCCCTTGGCTCTTCAGCCCTACCAACTCAGTAAGAAGGAAAGTTCAACATATACGTCAGTCCCACAAATCCGTCCCCAAATATGAGCAGCTGTGAGTACCAGCTGAGGTCCTATGGGCATGGAGCAAACACAGCTATGCCATGTGCCCTGCTGGAATTCTCACTCAATGCTGGGAACATAGTGAAATGTTTGGCATTTTGTTCTGACAGAGTATGGAGTGATACCTTACACAGAAGATCTTTTGGCAATGTGGTGGAAGTAATGTACACATTCCTCACACTTGAACACCCAGGCACACGCGTGTACACACACACACACACACACACACACACACACACACACACCGTTTCCCCTGAACTCCTCTGTTTACTTTACAGAAACTCTGAACCCTGGATCATTTCAAACATCTTTAGCTTTATAATTCAGGCTATAATGAAGTACAACCAATGCCAATGCCCTTCCACAAGGGGGTAACATCTTATTCCTAGATTAAACTTGGGCTGCAAGAATGGTGTGAGTCCTTTTTATCCAACTCCCCCCTTTTCTTTTACTTTGGAAAACATAACTTTGATAGAACACAACAGAATGAAGAAATGATGATGTCTATTTCACAGTTCCTATCACATACTCATCAAATCTTTTTTATGTGTCTTATGTGTAGCCCAAGCTGGCCTAAAACTATGGGCCCTTCTACCTCAGCCTCCCAAGCGCCAAGATTATGTATGCACCACTAGTTCTGAATTTATCAAATCTTGACACGCTGACCTTATTTAAAAGTTACATATATTTGGAATCTCTTCTCCTGCTGCCTCTTCCAGCCCCTCCTAGAAATCATCATTCTGAATTTGTCCTTAACCATTCCTAGCCCATGTACATAAAGGAACAAATAAAAAGCAGCAATTGGACTTATTTTCAAACTTGGAATCAATGTTATCATTCTATTAGTTACTTTTCTATTACTGTGATAAATGTATGACTCAATGGGTGCTGTGGCTCCTGTCTTTTTTTTTTTTCCTAATAAAAAAAATAATTGTATTTACTTAGAAGCATTCAGAATTTCTACAAAACAGCCGCAATTTTTTTTTTTTTTTGCAATTACAGAGTGGTATTCAGTTAACAGAACAACAATTAACTTCATCTAAGCTGCATCAGAGACAACTGAAGATGAAAAATAAATAAATAAAACCCAAAAATAAAACCAAAAGAAAAAAAGCCAAACTACTGTCCCCATATATAACTAATTGGTGCTATGCACCAACAAGAACCTGCTTTAAATTTCCATGCCAATTTACACCCCCCCCCCCAGTCTGTACCAGGCAAGGTTAGTGACTATTGAAAATACCACCAGGACAGGGCTATCTAAAGACACACTCGGTAGTGTTTTAACTAAACAAACAAACAAAAAAAGACATTGTACAGCTTAAAAACAAATCTTACACTGCCTTACATTTTAATTTTTTTCTTTAAAAGGAGTTGTGTACAGGGGGGTTAAATGCTTTATAGACCAAAAAAAAAAAAAAACAACTGCGCTAGAACCAACTTATTTATCTTCTTCATCTTTCTATTCTTCCTCCTCTTCTTCATCCTCTTCATCCTCCTCATCATCTTCCTTTTCCTTCTTTTTCTTGCTCTTTTCAGCCTTGACCAGCCTCTTTTTCACTGCATCAGGTTTTCCTTTAGCTCTGTGGGCAGCAATATCCTTCTCGTATTTCTTCAGCTTGGCAGCCTCCTTCTCATAGGGCTGCTTGTCATCCACTGCAGTGTTGTTCCACATCTCTCCTAGTTTCTTTGCAACATCACCAATGGATAAGCCAAGATGCTTGCCTTTGATTTGGGGTGGTACTCAGGACAGAACAAGAAGGCTTTGGGTGCTTGGGGTCCTTGAACTTCTTTTTGGTCTCCCCTCTTGGGGGATGTAGGTTTTCATTTCTCCTTCATAACGAGCCTTGTCAGCCTTTGCCATATCTTCAAATTTCCCCTTTTCTTTAGCAGACATGGTCTTCCACCTCTCTGAGCACTTCTTGGAGAACTCTGAGAAGTTGACAGAAGCATCCAGGTGCTTCTTCTTGTGTTCCTCGCGGCAGGTTTGCACAAAGAATGCATATGAGGACATTTTTCCTCTCGGCTCCTTACGATCAATCTCCTTTGCCCATGTTTAGTTGATTTTCCTCCACGAGGCACAGAGTCACCCAGTGCCCGTCCAGCTCTCGCTTGCCCCGGCGCTGTCTCTATGGAGCTCAATGTACTGAAATGGTTGTGAGAATGGGAGTCACAGCTCCTGTCTTTAATTCCAGCACTTGGGAGGCAGAAGCAGGCAGAGCTCATCGAGTTCAGGGCCAGCTTGGTCTACATAGCAAATTCCAGGCTAGCCAGGGCTACACGGTGGCACCCTAGGAAGAAAATAGCCTACTATGACAAAAGCAACTTATAAAACAATTACATTTACTGGTTCCAGTGGGTCAGAGTCCACAGTGCCAGCAGAAACAGCCTAGAGCTCACATCTCCATAAGCAGGAGACAAGTGGCAGAGTCTTTTGAAACATTAAAGCAAGCCCATCCCCAGTGACACACTTCCTCCAACAAGACCACACCCCTTAATCCTTTCCAAACAATCATACCATCTAGGAACCAAGTATTCAAATATATGAGCCTATGGGGGCTATTCTCATTCAAACAACCACAATTACAATACCCCCAAATAAGTAAATTGCATAAATTGTACAATAAAAATTAATTATACCCCAGGGATTCCAGAGCAAGCTGGCTGGCAAAACTAGCCAAATAAGTGAGCTCTGAGTTTGATTGACCAACCCTGCCTCTAGGAATAAGGTGGAGTGTGATCCAGGAAGATTCCTGATGTCAACCTCAGGCTTCCATGTGCACTTGCTACACTTGTGTCCACACACATGCAAACATGCATGTAATCACATGCACCTCCACTAGAAAGAAGGAAAGTCAGAAGAACCCTTCCCTTTTCCATAGAAACCACGGTTATGGCTTCCTCATGTCCTCATGCACCATGAGCCCTAATGAGGTGCTGGTATAAATTTTTGTAGTATGTGCCTGTGTGCATGCATGCATGTTTGTGTGTGTGCATATGTGTGTCCATGCATGTGTTTGTGTGTGTGCATGTGTGTGTCCATGCATGTGTTTGTTGTACGCATATGTGTGTACATGCATGTGTGTTTTTGTGTGTGTGCATGTGTGTGCACATGCAAGTGCATGTATGTACATCCTGTACCACCTGGCAAAGCCCTTCATGCCTGAAATGGTGAAGCCCCGAGTCAGGATGGTTTCTTCTCCTCACTGTTTCTCCTGTCACTTCATTTTTGCATCATCTAAGATCAGATTTAAAAGAAAAAAAATTCTAGAATCAAGAAGCACTGCTGGATGCCCTCATCTGGCTGCAGGGTGCTCTGCAAAATGTATGTTCAATGTACACTCTGCAAAATGTATGCTCAATGTCTGCTTTTTGAAGCTTCAGTAACACAACAAATGTGCTCCTGCTTCCCAGATGGAAGAGCCTCAGCTGGGCATGGAACAGGTGCGTAGCTTTGTGGGGAGGAGAGAGACCTACTTCCTCCCTGTTCTTTGTGTTTGGTATGAATTTATTATGGCACAAATATGAGAGGGCGCCCAGGGGACAGAAGAGGAAGAAAATGATTTTAAGGCATGGGATTTTTCAAATGTGTTTGTGTTTTGCCACGTTTTTGCTTTCCTTGATTCCTTAATTCAGCAGCATGCTGTAAACTGAGGGTACAGTTATAGGCAAGATAGTATTCCAATAACCACAGAAAATGTTCATATCATGGGTACTTCAATTCTCACTCTTTGCTCAGTCCCAGCAAATGCTCTCTTTTATGGGACTTGCTCACAGTCATTCTCTGCCTGCCTATTCATCCATTCACCCATCCCTACTCAGCAAATAGATGTCAAATGCCCATTTTCCCAGCAATGTTCTAGGACCAAGGACATCATCGTGAACCATAGAGACAAGATGTGATTTTTCTTTCCAGTTGAGCAAGGCAATAATGGAATGTGAAATTGGGGGTGACAGAAGAGATGGCTCAGCTGGGCTGGTTGGGGCAGCCTCCTTCAGCAGGTAAAGTCTAAGCCAACCCCTCCCCCCATGAGTGGGCAGCCAGTCCTGCTAACCGCTCCAGATCTGAGAGCAGTGAGCAGGGCAGGGCAGGGAGAGGGAGTCAGGTGTCAGCCATAAAAGACAGTGAAGGTTTCTTCTGAGTGTTACCGAGTAGTCTTGGGTTTGTTAGTTTTATTTTGGTCTTTACATATTGGAAAGATAAATATATTTTTTAAAAATTTAATCAAATATCTAATAAAATAAGTTTTAAAAAAATTAATCAAAGGTCAATGACTCCATGAGGGTGCTTGCGACCAAGGTTGACAACCTGAGTTCAATCCCTGAGACCCACATGCTGGAAGGAGAGAACTGACTCCAGCAAGTTGTCCTCTGACCTCCATAGTCACACACAGACATACACAGTGAATAAGTGTAGTTTTTTATTAAAATACTCAATAGCTGTTTGAATCAAGGAAGCTGGTAGCAGGTGGTTAGGATGCCAATGAGAAGTTAGAAGATCCTGTGTTGTGGCAAGGAAGGACAATGGAAGCCTAAGGGTGCATTTCTTTATAGAATGAACAGGCTCATAAATGAATGAATATATAAAATAAATGGATAGGATGAGGGAGAAGAAAAATTCCAGCATACCTGGGTGTGAGGGTTAACAACTGTATAGAGAGCAAGGAGAAAGACCAGAAGAGAAATTGCTGAAAATGACATCAGAGATGATAAATTCTCAAGAAGACATGAGAAGTACAAGGAATAGAAAGGATTTTGTGTGTGTGTGAGAGTGTGTGTGTGTGTGTGTGTGTGTGTGTGTGTGTGTGTGTGTGTGTGTTTTGGAAGGGTGGAGAAGAAGAGGCATCAGTAGCCTGCTGCTTGAATTTTTTTGGTATGTTTTCTTTTTCTCTTAGATATTTTATTTATTTACATTTTAATGTTATCCCCTTTCCTAGTTTCCCCTCTGAAAATCCCCTATCCCCCTCCCTCTCCCTGCTCCCCAACCTACCCAATCCCATTCTTGGCCCTGGCATTCCCCTATACTGGGTCATAGAACCTTCACAAGACCTAGAGCCTCTCCTCCCAATGATGACCGACTAGGCCATCCTCTGCTACCTATGCAGCTACAGCCACAAGTCCCACCATGAGTTTTCTTTGACTGGTGGTTTAGTCCCAAGTTGCTCTGGGGGTACTGGTTAGTTCATATTGATGTTCCTCCCATGGGGCTGCAAACCCCTTCA
>NC_034591.1:163069144-163078942 GCF_900095145.1 Mus pahari
ATTCTTGATCTTACAGCACAAGCCATTGCTGTTCTGTTCAGAAATNTTTCCCCTGTGCCCCTATCTTCAAGGCTTTTCCCCTCTTTCTCCTCTATCAATTTCAGTGTCTCTGGTTTTATGTGGAGTTCCTTAATATTTTAATATTAACTGTTCCCAGGGTCTTGTATATACAACCTTTAGAAGGCTGTGGAATCTTTAGGAAAAGGACCCTTACTGAAGGAAGTGTGGGTCACTGGAATACCAGCTTTGAGGTTTTATAGCCCAGTTCCACTTCCTGTTCTTTCTCAGCTTCTGGTCAGCTAAGATGGGAATCAAATAGCTTCACATCCTGCTGCTACATCTTCTACCATGACAGACTCTTCCCTCTTCTTCCACGACATTGCTTTGTATCAGGTCTTTCCCACAACAATAAGAAAAGTAACACATAAATACAGCAATGTCAGCTGAATGATGGAGAAGGTGGTGGCTGCAAGGGCAAGACTCCTTCAGAAACTGCCTGTGCCTTTTACGTTAAAAAAAAAAAAAGAAGTGTGCGTGTGAGTGTGTGTGTGTGTGTGTGTGTGTACACGCACACATGCATGCGTGCACTCCAGATATGCGTACATACACACACATGCATGCACTCCAGATATGTGTGCAGTGTGTGCGTGTATATGTGTCAGGTATGTGTGGAGTACAGTGTGTGTGTACCAGATACATGTGAAGTGTGTGTGTATGTGTGCCAGGTATGTGTGCAGTGTAGTGTGTGTGTGCCAGATATGTGTACAGTGTGTGTGTGTGTGCTAGGTATATGTGCATTGTAGTGTGTGTGTGTGTGCCAGATATGTGTGCAGTGTGTGTGTATATGTGCCAGGTATATGTGCAGTGTTTGTGTACCAGATATGTGTGCAGTGTGTGTGTATGTATGCCAGGTATGTGTACAGTGCAATGTGTGTGTGCCAGGTATATGTGCAGTGCAGTGTGTGTTTGTGCATGTGTGTGTGCAGTGTGTGTGCCAGGTATATGTGCAGTGCAGTGTGTGTTTGTGCATGTGTGTGTGCAGTGTGTGTGTGTGCATACACATGCATGTGTATATATGTATGCATGCCAAGTATGTGTGCAGGTGCCCACAGAAGTCATAAGAGGGTGTTGGATCCCCTGAGGTTGTGAGACATAGGAGCTAGGAACTGAACTGAAGTCCTCAGCAATAGCATTGTGTTCTCCTAATAGCTGAGCCATCTCTCCAGCCTCAGGTACCACTCACTTCTGTATCCCACTTCCCAGCACTGTGCTAAGCAGTGAAAGGTGTTCAAAGAACAAATACAGAGTGTGTGAGCAGGACACATTGGAACTACATGCAAAACACTCAATACTTTTGGCAAAAGACTATGGAGATGTTAGGTGTTAAACTCAGTGGATGAGAAAAACATAAACCTTCACTGTCATTGGAGAGAAAAGATCAGAGGGCCCAGGAAAGGGTGATTGGTGGCACAGGGTCTCCCATAAGAGAAGGAAAGAAGACATCTGTCACCTACCTCTGGTTCACAGGAAGTGGGCTAGACCTGACACCTGTCACTTCTCTCACCCATCACACCAGTAAAGAGCTGTCACATGCCACACAGGATGCCCAATTAAACTTAATTTTGGATAATAACAGATTTTGTTGTATCTTAAGCAATAACTGTAGTATGTACCACGTGGAATGTTTAAGGTACTCTTATTTTCTTTAAATATTGTATTTATCTAAAAATCAAATTTAGTGAAATGACCTATATTTGTAAACATTACTACTATCAGTGCTACTTTGAGGTAGATCATCTCTAATGGCTATTTTATATGAAAGAAACTGTATGTCTGTGGGGAACATTAGTACCTTCCACATATGTGAGCTTATTTATAAGTGGCAAAGTCTGGATTGGGATATACTATCTCATTTCTGATTCCATAATTTTCTCCTCAGCCACATCATGGGGTAAGTTGGAAATTACTGCCTCCACCTGGGGCTCAGCAGAGTGAGCAGGCCCTTTACATGCTATGTATGTGTGGCTGGTTTCCTTGTTAATTCCCAAGCACAGGGCGTTTCTTGGACATCACTTCTGTGTCCATAAAAAGAAAGATTTACCATAAGGTTCTTGATGTCCTTCCATGGCGTTACTTTTCTAGTACATATGGAATAGTGACAAGTTTGAAAGATGACCTCTAGCCCCTGAGTAACTTGGATAATGAGCTTGAAGCGCTGCTAAAATGGGCCAGGTACCCTCCAAATTACTTTACAAGAAAGGAAGCTTTCTCTATTTGAAATGGAAGCTGTCTTTTAAAATAAGAAAAACAGAACAAAATACCTGTGTTTTAACTGTACAAGTGTTTTGCCTGCATGTATGCAGGTGCATTACTTGCATGCCTGGTTCCCACAGAGGCCAGAAGAGGTTATCAGGTCCCTGCAACTGGAGTTACAGATGGTTATGAACCATCGTGTCCTGCCAAGATGGCTGGGAACTGTAGTCAGGTCTTCTGCAAGAGCAACAAGTGCTCTAAACTGCTGAGGTGACTCTCTAGCCCCAAGCTGCCAGTTTTTAAATGGAAAAATTAACCAAGTATAAAATTATGTCTGTAGTCTGTTTAGATGCTTTTGGAGAGCATGACCCAGACATGCTTACCAACGTGCCTAAGAGGTAATACAGTCCAAGGACCCTGAATCTGAAGTCAGAGGGATCAGGTTTGAATCTTGACCACATCACATGCTTGAAATTGAGTGATATTTTAATTGTTGATATGACTGAACTAAAAGTCATGCAGGTTAGTAGTAGATTCTGAAAGATCTAACCTAGCCAATATATTGATCCCCTGACTGATTGATAATATAATGGAATTGTTGGGGAGTGGTGAGAAGTAAGAGTCGGGACCATGTTGAAGGAAGAAGGTCCCTCTGGTGTGTTCTTGGGAGCTGCCCACGGTCCTATTTGTTCTTTCTGCTTCCTGGCTCTGTGGTGTGAGCTGCTTTTCTCTGCCATGCCCTCTACACCATGACAGAGTGACATCTCTCCAATGACAAGCAAGATTTAACTTCCCTCTTTTAAGTCGTCTGTCAGGTCTTTGGTCACAGTGATACAACAGTGACTAACATTGGCAGAAGTTAAGTCACTTAGCTTCCTCGTCTCCAGGAAATGGATAATGGTGATGGCCAGTGAAATACCATCCATACCCGATAGCCATGAGAACCACAGGGCAATGGTGGGCACTGAGGCCAGTGGCATTGCTGTGTCCATGTCACCAGGGCCAGCATTGCTGCATCTGTGTCACCAGGATAAGCACTACTGTGTCTGTGTCACCAGAGCCAGCACTGCTGTGTCTGTGTCACCAGGACCAGCATTGCTACATCCATGTCACCAGGGCCAGCATTGCTGCATCTCTGTCACCAGGGCCAGCACTGCTGCATCTGTGTCACCAGGGCCAGCACTGCTGTGTCTGTGTCACCAGGGCCAGCACTGCTGCGTCTGTGTCACCAGGACCAGCACTGCTGCATCTGTGTCACCAGGGCCAGCACTGCTGTGTCTGTGTCACCAGGGCCAGCATTGCTGTGTCTGTGTCCTTGGGGTCAGCAGCAAGCTTCTCTGTTCCTAAGTGCTTTGTGAACAATGGCAGATGGCATCCTACAGGTTAGAAAAGGGGTTGAAAGGATCATGCTCTTGTTGAACTATGGGAGCTGCCTGTGATGGGAAGTCTCATGTGAATTCTTGTACTGGGAATGAGGCAACTAAAATATAAAATATTGGGCAAAAATGTTTGCACACATCCCCAAACAAGGAAAGGGGTTTCAACTGAATTCTATTTCTTTAGATATTATAGGCAACATACCATGAATACCACATACCAGGAATATTAGATATAGGGAGATAGGATATAAATATAAGTTTAATTGGTTTTGTATTGTGCTGTGCTATATATAACTCTCCCCATCCCCACGAAAACACAAAGTTCATGCCCACAGCTTTCCCTCTCACACTGGAAAGCTCGGTTAATTCAACAAGAAATCCTAGATAGTTCTGCTAAGTAATCCAGGCTAACCTGCCTAAAGTTTTTTATCCTCCTGCCTCAGCTCTCACTGACGGGATTCCAGAAGTATGTCAGGGTTACATTCACCCTATTTACATGTCTATTACATATATATTCTTTTGACTGACTTCATTGGATAGTGACCTAAATATGCAGAAAGGAAATGTTTTCATTGTTTTATCTTCTTGGGACAGGATCTCACTCTGTAGTTCAAATCACCCTGAAATTAACTATATAGCCTAAACTAATGGACAATCCTCCTGCCTCATCCTTCTCCATGCTGGAATTACCAGTATCAGCCACCATGTCTGCTTATAGTGAATATTTTTTTACTCAAAGAACTAACTCTAATAATTTGTGGACACGTCTCTTTTCTTCAGTAGCCCACTCAGGAGTGCCAGTTCCACTTAATCAACAAACACTTCTTGCATATTTATGACATGAAAAGCACCATGCTAGGTACCAGGGTCTAGAGTAACCCACAGAACAAAGCTCTGCCCTCGGAAGCTAGCTAGCAATTGACATACTGCTGGTTAAATTTTCTACCTTATGTGGATGAGCCATGGACTCTCATTCAGTGACTCTTACAGTCTTTCTTATAATTACCTTTACACAGTCAAGTAAATCAAGACATTAAGAGGGGTTAGAGAGCAGAGAACAGCTTCATGTTGGATACTAAATTAAAACCACCAGGTATTTAAAATTCAGGAGACTGAAGCAGGCATATAAATACTGTGACCTTCACTGGTAGAATGCTTAGCCAGTCTTTTTAAGGATCATTTTAATGTCTCATTTTCACAGACCTTACCTTGAAAAAAAAAAAAAAAAACAACATCCTGCAGTATCTATCTCATCCAGCTTAAACTTCCTAGATGATGAGCTCCTGAATTTTCAAGGCAAACATGGCACCTGAGTTTGGCAAAGTCACCAATGGTAGCCATGGGTTAGTGTTGAGAGGAACTTGATTTCCCATGGCTGATCCTGGGCTATCTCAGTCTCACGTGGCTGGCCTTTGAGGAACTGACTAAAGCAGATGTGAGCAAGATGACAGAGAGCAAGATGACAGAACCTTCAGATACTGGAGGTTTGCAGGCCTGTATTTACCTAACTGATAAGCACCTACCACCCCATCTACCACCTCAGAACTCCATTATAGGCAACCAACCATCTCAGAACTCAGTGGTGTTAGCCAACAACCACTGAGCTGTGATCATGGTTTCAGGGGTAGGGTGGAGGTGAGGAAGTCAGAAGAGGTGTCCCAAGAAAGCATCCTCTTCACTCTGTCTGACTGAACCCCATCTACTATGGTTGCATTGAGGGCTGAACTGACTGGTTGTGGGTGGGGATCACTCCCATAGCCATGGCTGGAACTAGGAGGTGGAGGTGAAGCCATGTCTGAACTGTGAAGCAGAATGAACAGCTGTGCGTGGTATCTCTAACATGGTTAGATGCCCAGACTTCTTCCCCAATGTCTCAGTTCCCAGGAGCAAATGAATGCAGTGGACACTTCTTCCTTAGTTATCAGAGCATCACCACCTGGACTACACTAGCTGAAGCTGTCACAACTTTAGCAGGATTAGAAGGAAGTAGATAAACCTTTTCTTTCCATGAGGTGCATCAAAGAATCTACAGTCATGTTCAATATGGGGTTTCAATATCCCATCATTTTCAATATCTTGATAAAAATTAAACTAATAAGTGAACATATGTCAAAGGAGAAAAGAGTTAAGTGCAGAGGGCCAACCAATCATTTACTGCCTTTTAAACACACACACACACACATACACACACACACACACACACACACACACACACACACACAGTATGAGGGATTAAGCTTCGATCAGGCTAAGCAAGAACTTTACCACTGAACTGGATCTCAGCTTTCCTTAGACCACACCTTTTTTTTTTTTTTTTTAATTTTGAAGGTTATTTCCAACTTTTCAAAGTTCCTCTTCATTTACCCTTGTCTCTTTTAGTCCTTCTTCATATGCTCTTTTTGTTTGTTTGTTTTTTTTGGTTTTTTTTTGTTTTTTGTTTTTCGAGACAGGGTTTCTCTGTATAGCCCTGGCTGTCCTGGAACTCACTTTGTAGACCAGGCTGGCCTCGAACTCAGAAATCCACCTGCCTCTGCCTCCCGAGTGCTGGGATTAAAGGCGTATGCCACCACGCCCAGCTCTTCATATGTTCTTTGTTTAAAGATATGCAGAATTCTTCCTTTTCTTTTAGGAATACTTGGGACTTTCCTATAGACCTCACTGCAGCTACAGCTATTGCAACTTGGGTCTTTAGAGGCAGGAGAGTGATGTTGCTGAGTCCTGAAGAAACAGCCACTTCCAAGCAATATTCAACATCAAACCAACTGTTATCATTGGTGCAAGCCAAGTCTGTGTCCTCTCACACAATTCCACCATTGAAGGATACTTCCTATTCCCTCATTCTCTTCAGATCGTCAGGTCCAAATTCACCCATGGCCTCTGCACCATTTACAAAAATATATCTACTCAACAGAGTGGAATGAAGATGGCTTCTGCCAACACCTGGTGTCCTGGAGTATGTGCTGAGACACTACAGGAAGAAGTGGATGATAGAAATATCTCACTGTGTAAGGGGAACAAATTCCCTTAGGGAACCAAATTCTCTTCTTTTGTTATAGAGGACACAGAAATGGTAGGGACTGTTGCAAACTGTTAAAAGACAGTTCCTATCAGTGTGGCCTTCCTGACTTTTTTACCTTTATTTGTAAGAACCGATAGAAAACCGGACTGGATTCTACAAAGTTCCCCTGACCTTAAAGATCTGTGTGTTAACTGATTTACCCGAGTCTGAATCTCAATTCACTTTAAAATAAATCCACAAATGTGCATAACTTTCCCAGAGAGTTATTCCTTGTCAAGGCTACAAAGCTTAAGAGAAGTTTTAGGGAGGTTGAAATTATCACAAGCTAATTCCCAAACATTAGCAGAAACTGTGACTATTTCCCTTCTGAAGCCGCTGCAGAGCACACAGCTAATGAGAAGACACATCCATGTGTTTTCTGAAAGCTTATTGAAAATGGCTTTGATGGCTGAACTGAGCTAAATATTAAAATAGATCACCATAATAAAATGCTTCTTGGCTTCTTTCAGAACTCAGCACTAAAAGCCTCTTCTAAATAAATCACAGGCTAAGAAGCAAATCCCTTTTAATTTATGGACGGTAGCTGGTGGAGTTCCTGGCTGGTGATGTCCTTGGATCATTTTGTTCAGTGTTGATTGGGACTGCTGCCTGGCAAGCGTCTGCCATGCAAATCTCAATTAGTAAACAAATGATCTCTTTCGCTTCTAAAACAGTCAGTGGTTCTAGAAGAGTGGTCCTTCAGAGCCTGCGAACAGGAATCCCCAAGAGCTTTTCAATAGTCTATCAGTTACTTTTTTTTTATTGCTGTGACCACCTATCTAACAAGAAGCAACCTGAGGGGTGAGAGGCTAACTTCGGTTTGTAGTTCAGGGACATCCACATCAGGGCGCAGGAGGCGGGACCAGCCCTGGCTGTGGTGGTAGAAAGCTGCTGGCACACATCTCAGTGGACCAGGAAACACTAAGACTGGAATGGTGTGTGGCTTTGTCCTTTTTCCCTCATGTTAAATCCAGGATCTCCGTCCACATTCAAGACGGGTGTTCTCCCCATTACCCCCGTCATGTCATTAATTCTCTCTGAAAACAGTCAAAAGCGAATCTTACTAGTCTTAGTCCGATCAAGCTGACATCAAAATCATACCACCACAATTCCTCTGAAAACTCTACGCTGCTAGCGACCTTAACCCAGTGGCTGAGCAAAAGCAATCTCAATCTCAGAGGAGACTGCTCTCGGCCCAAACCAAGGCAATGACACCCATTGCACGTCTTTACTGTCAGGAACTTGCAGGGGGAACAATGTTGGTTTTATTACATCTCCACACCTGGGGTAGTTTCTTTTTAATCTTTAGTGGGGAAGACTGGGTGTGTGTAACAAAGCACTTTCTTCTGGACAGCATCTTTGAGGGAAGCACTAATGGGATAGTTCAGGCAAATGGCACCCACGCGCCAAGGAACTCTGTGACCTGAAAGATCAGCTGGCAGGCTAGCTATGTGTTGTATTTTGGTTTTAATTTTGGACTACTACTTAGGTTTGGTTTGGTTTTCAGTCGTGGTCTCACTATGTAGCTCTTGCTGGCCTGGAACTCACTATGTAGATGAGGCTGGTTTAGATTTCCAAGAAAATAATGGGTAGCATTTGTTGCCAAAGGCAAAGTTGTTCTTTTACTTGAAGACTAGAACCTTGAAAAATCTGCACCTGTACCAAGATTTCCTAATCCTTATAACCTTTGCTGGCAGCATAGATTGCTAATGAACATAATTTTTCATATTATGCAATGAAATAATTTATCATTTGGGGAATTTGCATAATTAAGTGAATCAATAATTTACAAGTGAAAAATGATATAACAAAACTGTTAATAAAAGAGTTGATATTTTAATATTACAAGATATCAAAGGTTCATTTAATAGGGTTTCAGAGTAAAAAACTGCCTTAGATCTTCAAGAAATGACCATTTACCTAATCAGTGTAGTGTCAAAAAAAAAAAGATTCTTTGTTTGCTTGTGTTAATTAGACACATTTGGCAGGCACAGATGACCAGCAACTTAGCATGTAGCCCACGCTGATCTCAGATCTCCCCTTAGCCTCCCAAATGTTGGGGTTATCTATGTGAAGGACCATTTTCTGGCTTGGAAGTAAAATCTTTAAGGAAAATCTCCAAGGTCAGTTTCTTTATAGAAATTTCTGCTTAGGGTAATTTTTTAAACCGATATCCATTTCCTAAGTTATTTATAAGTTATCACCATGTTTGGTATAGATATAAAAAGTCTTAAAGGTGTGTATGTCCCGCTCACGAGAAACACATCTTCATGAACATAGCTAGATGCAAGAGATCATTCAGAAAGCATTGAGCTTGCCCAGATTCTTCCCAAACAACATGATTGCTTTTAACTATGATTTTTTTTAACCTATACAAACATGTTAGTCAGCCAGAATATATGTGTAGGGGACAGTTCTTGAGTAAAGGGTCAAGACTGTGCTCTGTGCAATTATTTGGCTTGATGGGAAAGCTCCAAAGCTACTTTCTGCATGTATTTTTATGACCTCCAGGCTCCATCCTGTGCCTTTAGGTTTACTCAATGTAAAGGCAGGCCTGTGACATAAATATACCTTTTGTTACTACTACACTGTTTCCGTAAGATCCGCAGCCGCTGTTTGGGAATATCCTCCTGAGCTAGTTAGATGGCTCAGCAGGGTAAGGGCATCTGCTGCCGAGCCTGAGAACCTGAATTTGTTCCCTAGGACCCATCTGGTAGAGGGACTGAACCAATTCTCATAAGTGGCCCTTGATCTCCACATGCACACTGTGGCATATGCACAGTCGCATGCACATGTATACATATGTGAGCACACATGCACACACACACACACCACAGAGAAATTACTTTTCCATTTTTTTTAAAGGGATGACCTCTGACCTCTTATATAGCTAAAGTCCCATCTTTACCTCCTGTAACTTCATCTGTGTTGCCACGAAATCCCTTTAAATTACAACTAAATAGAAAAGTTTAATGAAAAAATAAATAGCCAGGCGGTGGTGGTGCACACCTGTAATCCCAGCACTTGGGAGGCAGAGGCAGGTGGATTTCTGAGTTCGAGGCCAGCCTGATCTACAAAGTGAGTTCCAGGACCGCCAGAGCTATACAG
>NC_034591.1:163080139-163112906 GCF_900095145.1 Mus pahari
GACTCTCAGAACCTGTTCTGTTACTGATTGTTTCTTCCCCAGCCTAAGACATCTCCCAAACAGCCTCCCACCTTTATACCTCTGAGAATCGTGCTAGAGACAATAACCAAGCCTGACATTTAAGATATGCTCTTTTCTTTGCAGTGCTCTCTGAAATTTCCACAAGACACTATTTGGTTTCTATAATCCTAGCTCTCATATTTTTACTACTCTTTCATAATTTCATACACACACATATGTGTGTGTATATATATATATATATATATATATATATATATATACAGAACTTTCATATCCCCCACCGTTATCCTCTTGTTCCCTTCCCACTCACACCAACCCTCTTTCTTAGCCCAGCAAGCCCCGCCCTCTTCATATTTTTGTGGCCCATTACATTTCATTAGGGTTGCTTACATGAGCATTGGTGGGAAGCCAACTTCACAGTGGTGACACCATTAAGGACTATGATTCTACTCTACCTGTAAATCGTTAACTGCGTATATCTCCTAGGGTGGGGACTTCACTTTTCATTCCTTTCTTTCCTTCTTTTCTTCCTTTATTCCTTAAAACAAGGACTCATGCCTCCAAGCTGACCTTGAACTTTCTGTGTAGCCAAGGGTGGACTTTAACTCATTCCTGCAGCCTCTACCTCCAAACCCTGGGATTGTAGGTGTGTACCACCAAGCCCAAATCATGTAATGAGGACTGAAACTAGGGCTTCATGCACACTGGACAAGCTGCATCAACCCAGCTGCGTCCTCAGACTTTGCATCATGTGGGTGGGTATAGGGGCAGTTTCAGATAACCCAGAACAGCGCCTGGTTTTTCTCTTCCTTGTGAGTTGATCCTCAGTCACTCAGCCACGTGTAGACTCCTAAGTGTAAGTAGATCTGCACATGACCACTTTGGTCTTGCCAAAGACCAGAAATTCAGAATGGAATTTACCTCCTTTTATAGGTAATGTATCCTTCAGATTCAGGTCATTTCTTCCAGAAACCACTGCTGTGTGCAAGGACACAGATGCACCAGGGAGACATCAGTCTTCTGAAGAGATAGAATAACATTTTTTTAACTTGAATATTGAGTTTTCAAAAGCAGGCTTCTCTGTCTGCTGTGACACTGCCCTCCCATCCCCCGCCTGCACTTCCTGTGCCCCTCTGATGACTTTGAAATGTCCTGTGGAGAAGATGAATTCCACCTCATGCAATGAACTGTTGTGAAGAAAAAGCCAAATGGGCATCTCTACAGAAAAATGGTAGAAATCTTTACACTCAAGCACCTCACATCCACGGACACTCAGTTAATTATGATCTGGGAATAAAGTAACATATTCATAACACCTCAAATTTACCCCATGTATTACTTTATTAACAGCATTATTTATGTCTTTCAGTTCTGCCTTTAGACAGCATAATCCTATCATTCTAAATGAGATTTCACATTTAAAAAGCTGGCAGGTCTAAATTGAGTTTCATAAAGGTTTTGAAGTTGTCGCTGGTAATTTTAGAAAATTATATATACATCATTTTACTTTATAACCTTTGGTTGGCCCTCCTGTATAATCATTTTTGCTCTTTTACAAGAAAGAATTTCTGCAGAGAATAGAAAAAGTTTAAAGGGTGGAAACATAGCGTTGGGAAGACTGTGTCAGGAAAGATCACCTACTGGGCTACATGTCAAGATCCGATCAAAACAGAGAGGAAGAGGAGGAGGTTGGGAGGAGAAATTGGAGGGAGGGGGGAGAAGAAGAAAATAAACATCTTTTCATTATTCTCTAGTTCCATGATTTAAAATTCTGTTCCTTCTTCCACTTTTTCTTATTGTTACCATGTTTGTGTCTCCAAGCATCATACAGTTTAGTTTTGTATGTTGGTAGATAGATGATAGATGGGTGGGTAGGAAGGTGCCAACTCAATCTGCAGGTGTTCTTTGGAGACCAGCTTTTCACAGTCCGTGTGACACCCTGAGATCCCTTTATGCCATTTAGTTATCTCCATCAGATTCCACCTCTGAGGTCGTATCCAACACCTACTTGACTATACTATCTGTCTACGGTTCCATAATTTATAGATATTATGATCAAGATCTATATGTCTCTAATAATCAAGACTTTTTTTTAACAGAAACATTCATGGAAGTGGTATTTAATGCCAGAGGTAAGTTATAATGTTTCCTGGAGCGATGGCTCTATACTATCCTGCACAGAGCATGTGATAAGAGGTGGCAAAGGTACCGTAAAGTTTTAAAATATCACAATTTTGCAGGTAGATAATGCTTTCTGGCTGTGGTGGTACTTGTCTCTAGGGATCCTAATGATACTGAGCATTTCATATGCTTATCGTTGCCACTGGATCTGCTTCTACATGAACTGTGATTTTTCCTTATTGACTTGTTGAAATTCTAACAAGAATTCTTATTCCATGATCTGGACAGTGCAGTCCGTTGTTATAGCTGCAGACACCCCTATAACTTGCACCTCTTGCACCTCTACCAACACTGAGAACTCCTGGCCATTCCCAAAGTCCCTTTGAGCTCTTTACTTCTGTGATACTATACCCCAGAAACAAGAAGATTTCTATTCTCATGGACTTTACCTGTCTGAAGATTTCAAGTGAAGTTGTATGGTATTGTTTGGTTCTGTTGTTTGACTTTGTGGTTTGAAAGAAGGTCTCACTTTGTAGTCCAGGGTAGCCTCAAAGTCATGGCAATTCTATGCCAGCCTTTCAAGTGTTAGAATTACTGGCACGAGCCACCATGACACTGGCGATGCAATTTTTAATATTCTGCCTCTTATCTACTGTAAGAGTTCAATATTCTATTAGCACTATTTCACATTAGAGAATTTTTTAAAGGTTTATCTATTTTTATTTATATGTATAGATACTTTGCCTGCATGAATGTCTATGCATTATGTGCATGCAGTGTCCCATGGGTTTGTTACAAGTGATTGACAGTGGGTGCTGGGAACCAAACAGATCCTGTGAAGGAATAACCAGTGCTCTAACCACTGAGCAATCTGTCCAGTCAGAGAGTCTCTTCACTTTTTACGAATTTACCCTTTTGTATACAGATCCTGTTCTCAGTATTCAGCAAGGGTAACAATGTTGCTGGAACAGGCTTTTTCAGTTTCTCTCTTGCACTTCAGAAACTAACAACACAAAGTACAATACCTAACCCTAACCCTAACCATGGGAAGAACATAGGGTATTCACTCTTGTATCAAAACTCTCCAAACTTACAGGGGCCTAATCAGAACTCAGTTTCAAATCCTGCCTAGCAACAATCAACATTTGCCAGTCAGAACTCTAGCTCACATAAGACCTACCCAGCACCACTTCATCCCATAAGCCCTTTGGCCCCTAACACCCTTTCTTTTGTTCTGTAGATGGGAGGCAGCAATGGTCTATGTGTGCTGAACTCAAGTTCAACCTCATGTTTATTATTCCCAAATAAATCCTGTGTTGGAGAGTCCTCAGCAGATTTTTATTTCAAGCTGACAGCTAATTCTAGCACTGGGGCCAGTTCTGATCTAGTTGTAACTGGCTGACCCTTTTCTGAGTTGAAGGTTGGGGTTTCTTCGTTGGCCAGCCTCTGACTTTGTCAAAGTTTCCTTGTTGAATGTCGGAAGTGTTTGGAGTCTTTCAAGCTGTCCTGGGCTTTGTACTGCTATATTGTCCAGTAATTGATTTTGTTTGCTATTTCCAGGACTTTTTTATTTTTTTTGGGGGGGGGTAGCATTCTGAAATTGTGCCCAGGCCAAGCAGTTACTTTTTCCACTGTTGAAATATCTCCTGAGCACTTTTCCCAGTCCCTGGGATTTGTGAGTTTTGTTTTTGTTTTGTTTGCTTTTTCCAGCCTGGTTGCTGGGAGCAGGCTTTATCCTCAGTCCTGCTTGGCTCTGTTCTGCTGGAGTTTTTTGTTTGTTTGTTTTGTTTTTGTTTGTTTGTTTGTTTGTTTTAGGGGGTTCATGGAGAGTTTCTTCATTCTGCCCAAGTCTCTCATCCTAAAAAATGTGTGCTATACACTTCCAAATCTGCAAATAATCTCCTAGGAATTCAAGTAGCTCGAGCCAAGGAGATTTGAGGCCATGGTTGTTGATAAACATGAGGTGTGAGGTTCAGCTTTATTGTCAACCAGGAAATTGTTTCCTCTGACCACAGGGAAAGAGTAGCTGTAGACTTACTGACAGGCATCAGGACCCAAAGAACCAGGGACTTAGAAGGGACGGCTGTGACACTGTGACCTCCTCACAGTGTCTGTGTATACATGTTTGTCTGTGTCTCTATGTTTGTGCAGTGTATATGTCTGTGTGTATGTATGCATGTGTGTATATATGTCTGTATGTGTCTATGTGTGTCTATGTGTATGTGTATGTGTCTGTCTGTATGTCTATGTGTGTCTCTGTGCATGTGTATGTGTATATGTATCTGTGTGTATGTGTCTGTGTATGTGTCTGCTTCTGTGTGTGTATGTGTCTGTGTACATGAGTGTCTGTGTACCTGTCTCTGTGTGTGTGTATGTGTCTGTCTATGTGTATCTGTCTGTGTGTATGTATCTGTGTGTGTTGTGTGTCTGTGTATATTTATCTATGTCTATGTGTATGTGTTTGTATGTGTGTCTGTGTATATGTATCTATGTCTGTGTGTGTGTGTGTGTGTGTATCTATATGTCTGTCTCTGTGTATGTGTGACATAAAAGTAAAAGGAAGACCATGAGAGGGGAGGGAGAGGTCTAAAGGGAAAGGGAGAGGGTAGGGAACGGAACACAGGTGGTGTGAAAGTATAAGGTGACTTAGCAGGGAAAGAGAGCAGCAAGAGGAGACCTTGAAGGAGGTAGGCAACAGGAAGCTCAAGTTAAGAACAAAGTGTAATGAGAGATACATGAAAATGCTGTGGCGAGACCTATTACATTATACACTACCTGAAAAATTTTATTAAAGCTAGGCATGGTGACTCATGTCTTTAATCCCAGCTCTTAGGAGGCAGAGGCAGGTGGATCTCTGTGAGTTCGAGACCAGCCTGGCCTACAAAGCCTGCTCCAGGACAGCCAGGGCTACACACAGAGAAACGCTATCTCAAAAAACAAACAAATTAGTTAAAACCTTTTTAAAGAGGTGGAGGCTGCACCATACCTCTGCAACCTTGCCTCTCCACCACCCACCCACCCCTCACCCCCACCGCTCATGCTCTGGATAGACCAGAGTCATATTCAATTTTATTGCATACAGAGATGTGTTTAGAAATTCAGTATTGAACTAAGTCCATTGTCAATAATGAATTTTAAGATGAACTAATTTGCTCTCAAAGCTTGTGATTAGGATAATCACCCCACTGGAATGTATGCACAGCAGAAATAAACTGTATTTAAGCAGTGAGGGCTGCTTATTCTATTTTCTTGTGAGCCGTTAGTTTATACCCAGGAGGAGCACAGGCTGAAGATGTACTTGAGTTTCCCTTGTGGCTCTTTCAGATTTAAGCTGGACGAGGCATGCTGTTTTGCAATAAAGGGTAACATAAATCAGGAAAATAGCTAGCCCAGCTCTGATTGTTTAAGATAATTAATGCCACAGCTCCTATTCTTTATAGTTCCTGCCTCTTGTGTTCTCTAATACAGTTCCCCTGAACCACCAGAAGCCGAGTCACTGAATATTATTGATGAGCAGTGTGTTTGGAAGCGGCTTCTGATCACATACTTCCAGGCATCTTGAGATGAGGCATGCCTGTATATGCAGAGCCTTTGATAGGGTTCCAGGGAGAGAAAACCTAATTTGCCCAATAATGACTTGATGATCAGAAATGTCTAGGCATGGATATAAACAGTGGAACATCCTTGGCTGGGTGACTTGAAGACTTTCAAATAAAAGTGACTTTTTCCCCTTCCATCCACCTATCCACTTACAGACCTTCTCTAACACCAGTCACCTCATAACCAGCATGAGCCATAAACCATAGCTCTGGTACCTATAAAACATGCTGATTATCCGGTCCATGGAGAGTAACTGCTGCCTGACTGGTGGCAGTGACCATTCGTGGCAGCTCAGGTTTGGAGATGGGAGAGCAGGGCCGAGATAAGGTGTGGCCTCTTTCCACCTGCAGAGGCATTCTCCTCCGTCTTTAGTTGAGATGTCCATCCTTAGCCTAGCTTTTTTGATGTTGTTATCATATTTTGGTTTTGTTTTATTTTCTAAGATGAGGACCCACTATGTACAGCAGGATGATCTCAAACTCTTTATCCTCCTGCTCTCAATATATAACACCATTCATATCCCAGATCCTTCATCAACCTGCTTACCAAAAGGGCCTACAACTCTACAGACAGAGAAACAAAGATCAGACAAATATCTTTTCCCCTGACCCCAAATACATCTTAAAGAGAAAATGAAAATTGAATATAGAGTGCTATCACCTTATCTATTGTTTAACAAATGAACTTGGTGGGTGAAAATAATACTCATTTATTACCTACAGTGTCTGTGGATTAGGAGTTCCAGCACACTTACCCAGATACCCTGCAAGGCGTGGTGTTGGTCTGAAGCCTTACCTAAAATGGTCTAAATTCACTCAGCCCCTGGCAACATTCATGCCTCTGCTGCAAACTGAGGCCCGACTTCTTGCTGACCACTATCCCCAGGTCACTCTCATCAGCGAGAAGCCTTCCCACGATTCCTTACTACACCCCCACCACAGGACGTCACTAACAGCAGACCACAGACCACTAGCCAGATGAAAACTCACACCATGTGTGGAATCATAGATAAGATGAAGTGGAACCTTTGCCTGAAGCTAATCCCTAGGCTAAGTTCTTGTCCAATAAGAGAGGGAGGAAATTACACAAAGATAAAGACAATGGGAGGCAGGGGTCATTGGATCTACCCAAGGTTCTACCCACCCCACTACTGCAAAAGGATTCTTTGTTTATTGTATTAATATCTCAACTTGATTCAGAAATGATTGATTACAGGAGCAGATTACAGATAGTCCAACAAGGCAGACTACTGTACTTCAAAAGCATGAACAGGAAACGGAAGAGGAAGCTGAATTTTTGCATCCAGCTGGCATTATTGCCAATCCAGACAAAGCACTCTCAAAGCCTAATGGTATAGGCACCATGTTTTAATATATAGACTGAAAAGCCAAGTTACACTCAGAGAGTAAAGAGTGTACTGAACACCAAACGGGTCTGCAGCAACACCGCTGGTGCCTCCTGGATGACGTTTCTCTTCTCACTGCTGGCTCGCTCCCTGCACCAGGCTCTCCTCCCCTTCCTGAGCTCAGTCCATGAGAACAACCTTCACTCTGTCACTTGCTGCCCATACCAGCATGTTTTACATCAGGAGCTTTATGAACATGAGAGAAGATGATGTGCCAGTTGTGTGTTACCATGGTCTGCCCATGTTCAGCCACTGCTGCCCTGGGCACTACTATAACCTCTTGTGCCCAGCCACATCTTCAGTGAGACTGCTCAGCTCACTCGGACTGAAGCAGCTCAGTTAGGCCTTCTCTTACCACTCCTCATTGGCTCTTTGATCTGCTACCAACTCCCCCTAGGAGTAATTGCTTCCTCTTCCTTTTGTCACATTTCCAGTTAAATAACTATGACCAAGGTTGATACTTAGGCTGTTCAAAACTTGAGATTTATGTACACATCAAAGGACTTGAAAATGAGCTTACTGACAGACTTGACAGTGTTGGAATATGTAGAATTTAGGTTTGCTTTAAAATTGATTATATTTAAAGATAATGACTGTCCTGGTTAACCTTAATTTTCAACTTGGTACAGCCCAGAGCCATTTTGAAAGGAGAAGCCTCAGTTGGGGAATTACCTAGGTAAGGGTCTGTGGGCATGTGTGTGGGGAGTTATATTGATTATTAATTGTTATAATAGGGTCTTGCCCATTGTGAGCAGAACATTCCTTGGGCAAGAGGACTATCTAAAAGAGCTAGCTAAGCACGAGCCTTCACTGAGCCTACAAGCAGCATCCTCAATGACTCCTGCTGTACTGCCTTGACCGTGAGTTCTCCAATTGGAGGTAATTCGGCATGCAGTGAGCCTTCAGGTTCCTACCTTGATCTCAGTGATGGGCTGTGACATGGAAGTGTAAGCATACGTAAACCCTTTCCTCCCCAAGCTGCTGTTCTTGGTCATGGTGTTCATCACAGCAACAGATGCAACCAGATCCATGGAAAACTCATAGATGGGAGCTCCCACATCCAGGATGCTCTCCCTCATGCTTGGCTACTGCAAAAGTAGACACAGAGTGTGACTCAAGCATCTACTTCCATGTGGTGGTCCCTCCTTAAACTCACAGCTGCCTGCTTCAGGGGGACCCTGGCCACAGCCACCTCTCCTGCCCTTCCCTCTTGCCCTACAAACAGCTTTGCACACCAACATCTTTCATCTCGAGTTCCCCTCCCTGACCACCCTCAGCTGATAATTGGCTGTTTCATCGGGAATTTGGAAAGCACTAGAACAGATCATCAGCATACTCACACCCCCCACACCTCCCTGCCTACCCCATGCAGTAACCATCTACTGAGGAAAACGGGTAAGACAGGGTCAGGAATTGTCCCACTGGTGTCTCAGCTCCCCTGGTCTCACAGCACTGAACCCTGCATAAGCTAGGCTGCACTGGTCAGATACAATCCCTGCTGTGGATGTCCTCCCACTGGCTGCTAAGCCTTCCTAGAGGAGACCTGAAATTAACACTAACAGCTAGATACAGTGCTCACATCTGTAATCTCAGCACTTGGGAGGCCAAGACAGACCAACAGAGCCCCATAAATTCAAGGCCATAAAGCTGCACACAAAGACCCTGTCTCAGAAAGTTTTGACTTGTTCTTAATTAGCACTAATTACCCACATGGGTGACCTCTGTAGCTTCTACTCCTAAGTGACAGGTGGGTATGATTTAGGAAGAAGTCTGTGTGGGAACAGTCCCAAGGGGCAGAATGAAGACCAGAAGTTAGATGAGAATATGAGCAGTACAGCAGCAATTAGTCTGAGTTCCTAAGAGCAAGCTGGGATGGTATGAGCCATCCCTCACTTGGTGCTGAGTGGAGCCCTGACATGGGCTCCGGGAAGTGTCCACAAGCTCTTGCATGAGTGCTTGCCAGTCACCTCAGGGTTTCTGAACATGTCACCCTCTGGCCTCCTGCCCTAGTGATGCAGTTCTCAGCCGTGATTCATTGTTCTTGTGAACGGACCCAGGAAATTGCCTTCCCACAAACCCCTGTTCCCTGGCTCAGATATTCAATAACTCCTCACGCCCAGGAGATACATCTTTCCTCCACGCTCAGTCTTTCTTTTCGGTGATTTATGGGCACACACACTGTACATATTGCCTCAGAGCTGCTGCTGCAGTCTTTGGCTCAGGGACTGTACAGGAGTTTTCCATTTGCACTTTCCAAACAAAGGATCATGTATTCCTAAGAAGGTTCTAGAAGCTTCTCCCTTTCCAATCCACAGTCTGATATGATATGTCACTTTACAATTGATTTCCTGCAGAACTCTGCTTGGACCACTTTCCTAGTTTCATTTCTGTTACTGTGATAAAATATCCTGACCAAAACCAAAAAAGCAAATCAGAGGAGCAAAGGTTCATTTCTGCTCACAATTCCAGGTCACAATTGCCCATCATTTCAGGTAAGTCAAGGTGAGAACTCAAGGCAGGGTACATCTATGAACAGACAGCTGGGTCATTCATTCTTATGCTTCCTGTTCCTTGAATCCCTTCTGTGTGTCAATTCTCTGTAGCCCTGATTTCTCTCTTCCTGTATCCTTTCCCAACAGTGTGTGGGTAGCTTCTGAGGATTCCTGTTTCCTTGGTTACAGAGTAAAGGAACTGGATCACTGGCCACAAGCCCTTCAAGCTCTGCAGGAAAAAGACTTCATATACCAGTGTCCCCAGAAAGATAGTATAAATTTTACATCATTTCATTTTTTGGTGAGCCCTGGTGTGCATAATGGGAGACTTGCCTCAACTCAAGATTTAGGCCAAATGTCCTGAAGCTAGAAGAGGAGAAGCTGGGAATAACTGACCCAGCCAAGGTCAGACCTGGAGGCCAGGCTCTGCAGCTGGACAGCTGTGTAAGCTTCCAACCCCAGCCTTTTTATACCATGCTGTGAGGTCACAGCAGAGTATACCGTGCCTTGGGATGCTCTCAACACAGTAGCCCTCATGGCGTGTCAGGAGGAGCACTGAACATACACCAACTGTTTGCAGAGTCTGGTTATGGTCATTGTCATGGTCACCATCATCCTCAAAGTACTACAACTCGACTCCAGGAAAACATTTTGCAAATGCCAGGAAAGAAAGAAGGAAGGAATCCCAGATGACTACCCTTTCAAATTATGAATTTCAAGATCCAAACATGATCCAATTATACATGTGATAGTGAAAATTAGTCCACTGCTCTCCCTTCCACCAGTTTGGATCCAGTGACATAAATTCTTGTTCTAAAACTCAATACTAACAACACGTTTCAAGTTTTGAAAGAGTTTGATATTTATGTTTAAGTTGGGATGACAGTATGTACAAATGTAACAGAAGGATAGAACGGCACCAAACTGTCCTGATAGAGCTGAAATTTTAGTAGAGAAAGTATTATGGGGTTCAAGACCACCAGTCTTAATTCAGATCACAATTACCTGAATTTATTAAAACTGCTGGCAGGGCCACACAGTCTCTCAGGCAAATCAGAGATGTGCCTCCTGAAGAGGGATGGATTTTTAAAGATGAAAATGATGACCTTGGATATCTTTGAAAGGGAAGCAAGAGCTGTTCTGCTCCGTCAAGATTAGGAAGTCAAGGCCACTTCAAAATAGTCCTTGATTGTCTGCATAAGCAGGTTACAGAAGCCAGAAAGCAGTTTGTCATTTCAACACAAGCAGACTGTCACAGCTGTATATTTCTGGATGATGGTCACTGAGTCAGGGTTACTGGGAACTTATCTTCCAGGGACTGGAGTCAAAGACAAACAGCTAGTGGGTACCAAGCATAAAATAGAGTTTCATTAGCCATCACAGCAGCCATCACTGTTGAGCTTGCAGGAGGTCCTGGGTTCTGTGCCCAGCTCCAAAGCCAGAGGAATTCAACATAAACCATTTATCAAGGGAAACAAAGAATGAGAAAATCCAGTGACTTGCTTGAAAACCAGGCATGCAGTCATCTGAGCATGCACGGAGGGAGGTATTGTGAGTATTTTTAAAGGAGTATAAATTTAAAGGAAAAAAACACCACCAACAACAGCAACCAGGAAATGGGTATGAATGAGCCTAGGGTTTGTCATCAGGTCTGTTACAGGTTTCACAAACTCTTCAGTGGTTGGCCTAAACAAAACAAATGCTAGAAATTCAACTTTGTGTTCAACAGTTACCTAAAGGCAGAAAGTGTGTCTTTGAAAGAGTTTTTATTTCCATCAACAGGTAACAGGCAGGTCCCTGGTGAAATTATTCTCCTCTCCTCAGCTTAGTTTTATGCAAATCCCTTTCCTAAGGCTCTACACAATATACCTGGAGCACCACGCTTACTTAATTATCCAGCAGAACTTTATAGAGCACTTAATGATCTAACATTTTATATTTGACTTCATAAATATTTTCAAAGTACTTGATAACCAGGTGGTTTTTGTGTGAACCTCCTCTCCTGTGCCATCCTCCCCCACGCCCCTTCAGCAACCACTAAAGGTACTCAGGAAGAGCTAGTGATCATATGAGAAGAAGAGAAATGACCAACGGCTTCTCTTGCCTTTTTCTTAAAATTTGCTCTGATAATAACTTCATTTTACTCTTTATGACTCTCAGGTTTTATGATTTGCACTATAATTTTATTGTAACAAAAAATCAATTACTTCATTTAGAAGGTAGAGTTGGTTTTTCAAGCCAGTGTTATTTATCTTAAATACTGCAAGTTCTTATAAAAAGAATGTTTTACCATTTAGTCCTGGTGTACTTTTGGATTTTTCAAAACCGCTAGTAGGCTCAAAAAAATGTGTTTATAACTCTTGAGCCATTCAGTCCTTCCTGTTTCTATTCAGAATGTGGAAAGACTTGTTTAAAGAGACTCGTGTTCTGCCCTAAGGAAATCATAGATATTTAATTAGGAAAAAAAGCAGTTGGTGCCAATTCACAGGGAAGAAAGTCTCCTGGGAAGGGCAGGTCTTAACAACTTGGGAAGTAAAGGGTTTATTTTATCTTACACTTCCAGTTAACAGTTAACTCCTGAAGGGAGGCAGGAACTAGAAGAAGCCATGGAGGAATGTCACTCACTGGCTAGTTCTACATAACTTAACCTGTTTTCTAATGCAACCCAGAACCACCTGCCCAAGGTAGTACCACCTACTGTGGGGTAGTCCCTCTGACATCAATCATTCCTCAAGACAGTGCACACACACTTGCCTATAGGCCAATATTTTCTCAACTGTGGTTTCCTCTTTTCAGGTTGTAAGAACTTGACATAAAACTAGACAAATAAAAATTGACCCCTTGTCAATTTGACACACAAACATATCACTATTCAACTCATTTGTCCCCAAGATGGACACAATATAAAACATTCCAAATTTCAAAGTCCCAGTCTTTTTGGTTTTCTTATTTTGTTTTGAGCCAGGGGTATCTCTGTGTAGCCCTTGGCAGTTCTGGAACTAGCTCTGTAGACCAGGCTGGCCTCAAACTCAGAGATCCACCTCTCTCAGCCTCCTCAGTACTAGTACTTATAGGGATGCACCCTCAAGCCTGGCTGTGGTCCCAGTCTTTAGAAATTCAAACATGTTAAAACATTTAAAGTCTCTCTGAGTTCACATCCTCTCCAAAATACCTAAACGATCTCCAAAATATATAGTTTTTCTCAAATACCAGCCTTTCTCAACTGTAGGCTCCTACTAAATCAGAAATCAGTAGCATAC
Source organism: Mus pahari (assembly GCF_900095145.1). Classification (NCBI taxonomy): domain Eukaryota; kingdom Metazoa; phylum Chordata; class Mammalia; order Rodentia; family Muridae; genus Mus; species Mus pahari. Next base: position 163,093,039 of record NC_034591.1, read on the forward strand.
TTTTCTGTTTCAGAAGGAAGAACCAGGGCACAGTCGCCATCAAAGCAAAGCAAAACAAAACTCAAATCGTGTAAATAACTTGGTTTTCGATGTCTGGGACTCACTCGTGATTTTCTGAGCTCCGAAGGGCTTGGACAATTGCACATATCTGGTTCTGCCACTCCCAGCATATAACGGTTGTCTCATAGGCTTAGATCAGCTCCGTACCACAACTGTGGCTGTCCTCAATGGTCATCGGTGGTACTAGACACTCCAAAACGCTAGGGTGCTCACTGTAACTGGGTTGCACCTTCACCAGTAGCCTCTCCTGTACTTTTAGGACTTTAATCCTGACATATGGTGCCAAGCCTCGGCTTCTCTAGCCACGACTCTTGCAATCCTGGCACATACACTATTATACTTTCAGCAATGATCTCCCTGGGCCTCTCACCATAGCTACCCTCAGCTACTTCCCATGACCCCTTCTGTAGGTCAAAAATGGGGCTCCGCATCCGCTCGGGGCTAGGGCCACTGGGTGAGGCGGGACGCAGAAGTCTGACTGGGCCGGGGACCCCACGGAACCGCCAGGCAGGCATTGGACTGTGGGAAGCCACGGGATCCTACTCCAGGGGTGGGAAAAGCTCAGTCTGGGGTCCCCGTGGACCTGCCAGAGTCAGGCTCTGACTGTCGGGCACCACAGACCACTGGGCACTGCAGAAGAGCCGGTTCTGGGGTCCCTGGGCTGCACCGAGGCCAGGGACACAGGTTCACACCGCTCTCAGAGAGTACCACTTGGGAATATCTTGCACATTACCAAGTTCAACTGCTACGGAACAACCTTAACTGCTTCTACACACAACTACTATGTGTAGTGTGTATGTGTGTGAAATCCAGAAGATTTCATCTCAGTGATGCTGCTCTCTCTCTCTCTCTCTCTCTCTCTCTCTCTCTCTCTCTCTCTCTCTCTCTCTCCTCTCTCCCTCCTCTCTCCCTCTCTCCTTCCCTCTGCCTCCCAAGTGCTGGGATTCACCACCATCCAGCTAATGCTGGTCTCTTCTTAATCACTGCTAATTTCTCAGTTCCAGATGAGCAGCATCTAACTAATTGTCCTAATAAAGCAAAGGTTATATTGCAATGGTGCTGGTCTCTTAATCATAGCTGATTTCTCAAAATATTGATGTCATGGATAGAGTCTTTAAGTTTATCTCGAACTTGACAAGCCAGACATTTCCCTCACCCCTCTTATCTTCCATGCATCCACAGAACAGCCTGCTGAGCTCTGAACATTCAACAGTTTTTCCAGCCCAAACTGCAAATGCCACCACAATCCTCAAAAAAAAAAAAAAAAAAAAAAACCACAATCAGATATATCACAGCAGTACTCTATGACCTCGTACCAGTCTCTGTCTTCACAAAGGTCTCTGCTACAGTGATAAAACACTGCCAAAAGCAACTCAAAAAGGAAAGAGTTTACTTCATCTTACGCTTCCAGTTAACAGTCCATTGCTGAGGGAACTCAGAGCAGGAACCTGGAAGCAGGAGCCGCTGCTTACTGGCTTGCTCCTGATGTCTTGCTCAGTCTGCTTTCCTTTGCAACACAGGACCACCTGCCCAGGGATGGCAGCACTGCTGTGAGATGGGCCCTTCTTCATCAATCATCAATCAAGGCAATACCCCGATGTACTGTCTAGTTTTGTGTCAACTTGACACAGTCTGGAGTTATCACAGAGAAAGGAGCTTCAGTTGGGGAAATGCCTCCACGAGATCCAGTTGTGGGGCATTTTCTCAATTAGTGATCAAGGGGGAAAGGCCCCTTGTGGGTGGGACCATCCCCGGACTGGTGGTCTTGGGTTCTATAAGAAAGCAGGCTGAGCAAGCCAGGGGAAGCAAACCAGTAAAGAACATCCCTCCATGGCTTCTACATCAGCTCCTGCTCCCTGACCTGCTTGAGTTCCAGTCCTGACTTTCTTTGGTGATAACAGCAATGTGGAAAGTGTAAGCTGAATAAACCCTTTCCTCCCCAACTTGCTTCTTGTTCATGATGCTTGTGCAGGAATAGAAACCCTAACTAAGACACCCGATAACTCTAGCTAGTATTAAGTAGACATGACATAAAAGTAGCCAGAACATATGTAATATACTAGGTATGGACATGGTTAGTCCTCAGTGCTTCTCTGTAACCCTAAAGACACTACCTAAAGCACCTGCAGAGATAAGGCACCTAGTGTCTTCTTTATTTGCTTTCTTATTTTTTGAGTCAGGATATCCCACTGAACCTGAAGCTCATTAATCCAGCTAGATTGTCTGACCAGTGAACCCCAGGGATCCCACTTATCTCTGCCTCCACAACACTGGGATCATAGTTATGTGCTGTGAGTTTGATCTAATGCTGCTTGTTATAATATTAATCTGGTCCCCCAAATTGCTCCAGAATCTGCATGTCTTCTCGTAAGACACTGTGGGAACCCTGCCTCCAATTGATTTTGATTGGTAAATAAAGTTGCTGGTGGCCAACAGTTGGACAGGGAGACAGAGACCGGACTTGTAGTATTCTCGGGCAACAGACTGAGGGAGAAGCAAGAAGGCCTCCAAGCCACAGCTGAGAGGTGCAGGACAGAGAGAGAGCCAACGTGTAAGAGCGAGGGGGGTAAGCAGCCCCAGGAGGGCTGCCCACTGGGTCCAGGGCAACAAAGATGAAATATAGATTTTTAGCAAATAATAACTCAGAAATATCGGAGGGGGTTAGCCACGTAGGAGGTTAGGAAGTGGCCCAGCCATTGAGCTGTTAAAGGCATATAAAATATAAAGGCTGTGTGTATGTGTCTTTCATTCAGGAATATAAAGTATTAGGGCAGGTAGGAGAAACGCCCCGCCACCTCAGGGATAATTTGATTAGGATTAACTGGGTACTGCAACAGAAATGTGCTATTGTCCCTAGTTTGTTTTTTTTTGTTTTTTGTTTTTTGTTTTTTGTTTTTTGTTTTTGCTTGGTGCTGGGGATCCCCCACCCCATGTTTGCAAGGACAGCACTTCCCCAAATGAGCATTTCCTCAGCCAGAAGCTTTTCTTTCAAACCTCATCTAGACTAAAATAATTCCTTACCAGCAGTTTTCAAAGTATATTCTAGCCTTGTATAGCACACTGAGAGTGTGTTATTATTATACATCTCTGTGACAGAATGCCTGATTTCAGAAACAAATTAAAGGGCCAAAGACTTTCTTTGGTTTGCAATTTCACAAAGTTTGGTTAATGGTTTCTTGACTTTGTTGATTCGGGCCTGTGATGAGACATCACAGCAGCTGGAAAGTGTGAAGGATAAACTTGGTCACCTCACAGCAGACAGGAAGCAGAGTGGATGTCATAACAGGAAGGGACCACAGGAAGAAATGACCTCAAAGGTCACACCCCAATGACTTTCTTTCTCCAACCTGTTCTTACCTTCTACAGTTTCACCACTTCCAATATTCTATTCAGATTTTTTTCTCCATATAATAATTTAATATATGCCAGCCAAACAAAGTAGTTTATCTTTATTCAATTAAATAATAACAGACCTGTAAGGTATATTATATAACATTCACTATATACACATGATTTAGGCAATGCAAGGTAATTCTAGGTACGCTAACTACTCAACTATTAGTAAAACATGAAAGGTGTCAGGGAGGCCCAGAGAGTGCTCTTGTTTACATTAGGTGCCTGCATTTCTGTGTATGGTTAGAGGGACAGCCACAAGCCAGGACATATATTACCAGTAAACTTCTGGGAGACAAAGGGGCTGGGAGATGACAGTCTAGCATAGATTAACAGTCTCCTAAGTGTAAATAGTGTACTTGACAGTTACATTTTAAAATGGTGTTCTTCTTCCAGCATGTTAATGACATTGACATTTTTTGTTTGAAGGCAACACCACCACATTTTGTTTGTGAGTGGGGGTAGGTAGGGGATGTTCTTAAAATTGGCATAATTATTCTTAAAACAATAACAATAACAAAGAGCCCCTCTTTGGTGAAGCCTCGGTACCCATTCAATTCACTGTAATAACCTGTAAACGACTGCAGGACAGTGCTGGCCTTGATTTCAACAAGGTCAGGGACCACAGCCTTTTCTCACAGTCCTCTGAATAAGTTTTACAAAAATATTCTAAAGTAGAAGAGTAATGCAAAGGAAAACAAAGGAGGAGGAGGAGGAGGAGGAGGAGGAGGAGGAGGAGAAGATCCCTGTTTAAGATTTTTTTAAAAGTGCATCTATTCAGACTTTTTAATAGACTAAAATCATTCCTCGGGTCAGAGCTGAAACTGTCTGATCCTCTCTGGAGGCATCTTCACAACCAGAAGTGTGATTTCCTGAGATTTCATACGTTGCTATTTGCAGTTGAGTTGATAACCAAAATTAACACAAAGAGTTTAGATAAAACTGGAATTCTGTTATCAAATGAACTTCCAAACCCTCTGGGAAGTGTGGACATAGACAAAAGTGAACAGGAAAGTGTATAGATAATGGATAATGGATAGTGGGAATGTGTATTATATATTTGTATATATGGTGTATATAATATATATACATATACATATATATGGTGTTTAGCTATAGGTAATAGTAATGGATCCTTACAGACACTAATTCTCATATGTATATATACCTTTCCTTATTCCTGACTTCAAGAATAGCAATAGCCAGAGCTGGAGAGATGGCTCCGCAGATCAGAGCTTCACTGCTCTTGCAGAGCATCTGCATTCAGTGCCCAGCACCCACGTGGAGGTGCTCACAACCACCTGTAGCAGAGTTCTGAGGGATAGGACACCCTCTTCTGGCCTCTTTGGGTGCTGTACACATGGTACACATACAGACAAGCAAGTACACACACACATAAAACAAAATAAATCTTTAAGAAGGGAAAGAGAAGATGACAGAAAGGAAGTCTACACAAAGGAAGTCTTCCTACACAAAGGAAGTTGTTCTTTAACAACATAGCCTAAATAAGGGTTTCTTTGGAAGTTTTTGTATAGGCAACAGTAAGATGAGATCCTGAGATGGATTCCTGCCATTTTTCTTCTGCATTCTAGTTTCCAGAGGACAGAAACGTTACTTGCCAGTCCCAACAGCAGAGGCTATGATGAGAACTGTACATGTTTGGCTTGTCTCAGTAAATACATCCAGATGTGGAATAAATACACTGCTAGATACACAGAGGCGTATGAAAACAGTGTTTTACCTGCAAGAGCTTATTTCTCACATATTAAGTGACAGCTCCCAAGCACATAAACCCAAAGCGATGTCATATTAAACTCAGTTTTCTGTTTCTTTCTAAAGTTTTCAAGTTGAACAGTGAATCTTTGGGGAATGGAAGCCATATAATTTGACAGATGTCCCGGAAGGAAAAACATGAGACGCAAAAGTAAAGAGGAAAGGACAAAGCTTCAGGATGAAGCTATGTGGTCTGCGTGGCAATTCAAAACACATCAGCATCAGCGCCAACACCGAGTTAAACCTATGTGTGTTAACTTGAAATTGCATCTAGAGCACACTGATTGGTATAAACATAGCTTACCTGGAGCCCATGCCCTTGAGAGCTGCCATAGGCTTTCTCAAACTGTTGTCAACATGCCAGTGCAGGAAGTTTATTTAGGGTGAGGAGTGATGGGGAATAATTTTATACCAGTTAATTTGGTAGTAGCCAGGCTGGGGAGTCAACACCATCACCCTTGGATGGAAGAAGGCTGGAGTAGGTCAGCCTTCTCTGTAACCCTTGACTGTAACCCTACCTGGTCTCCACACTTCCCAAAGGCTCTGAGCTCACTGTGACTGAAAGAGGCACATTCCTTCTCGGCGATGCATAATTGTTCTCAGACAGCCTTCTGTGCAAGGCGAGGAAGGACAGCCATTAGACAGAGCTGGGACTCTCTGAGCTTGCAAGAACAGATGGTGCAAACCTCACTTTGTGCTTGTTTGCTAATAAATATTTGTACTTCCAACTGCATTTTATTCAAGTCTTGATTTTGGAGTTACAGCCCATCTGGTTCCAAATGCCACTGACCAGCAGTGTTTGTGAAGGACACACATCCCAAAACATCCAGGTTAACAGGGCTCCAGTAAGATAAATTCACAATGACCCAACGGCAGGACTATTTTGAAAATCAGTCTTCCAGGACCACTGGAAAACTTCTAGTCATTCAAATCGACTTCAATTCCTTTAGACACTAGAAAGTTTGCCCAGTGGACTCAAATCATCTATATACAGGTATTATACAAGAAAAAAGATATAAACCTTATTTTATGGAGAGGAAGAGTTCCTTGTTTCTCTTTTTCTTTCTTCCAGTGTGTGTGTGTGTGTGTGTGTGTGTCTGTGTGTCTGTGTGTGTCTGTGTGTCTGTGTCTGTGTGTCTGTGTGTCTGTGTGTCTGTGTGTGTGTGATAACTCAATGCCAACCAAGTGTGGCTAGGAAGTTAGTTTTATTCTTTGCCTATGCTTTTAGTCAAGCATGTTTCCACCACGTTGAAGAAATTCTCTATGAAAATAAGTCACAATGCATTCAGTTTTCATTGTCTCTTTACCGTGTCCTGGGGACTCATGGGGATCATGTAAAAGTTTCCTCTCCTAATATATTTAAATACTTTGTTTGACACCTTTTCATGGGGCCTGGCAATGTGGGTCAGTGGTTAAGAGCACTTACGGCTCTTACAGAGGACCTGAGGTCAGTTTCCAGCACCCACATCAAATGGCTCGTGACTTCCTGTCACTCCAGCTCCTCTTCCTTTCTTTTATGTTTTTAAGCAAATGGTTTTTTTTTAAGATTTGTTTATTTTCCTTTGTGTGTATAAATGTTTAGCCTGCATATGTGCTTGGTACCCATAGAGCTCAGAAGAGGGCATCAAATCCCCTGGAACTGAAGTTATGGGTGGTTGTCAACCACCACCATGTAGGTGCTGGGAATTGAACCTGTGTCTTCTGCAATAGCAGAAAGTTCTCTTAAGCACCGAGCCATCACTTCAGCCCCATCCAGCTCCTCTTTCTAACGAACCTCTTCTGGACTCTGTGGCCAACTGCATTCATGTGCATATATCCCCCACATGGATACGTACATGTATACATACCTCAAAAAATCTTCAAAAAATGATAGATACTTATTCATGGAGTCTCTTTCTGGGGCATCTTCCATGTCTAGATGTCACATGTGGTTCTTGTTCCTTGTCCGTTATCACACGTTATGAATCAGTTGTAGTCCCTGTTAAGTAAGGAGGTAAGCTGCCCTCACGCATGCTTACCCTGGCAGAAACGAACTGTTCTGTCAAGTGGCAATCTATGAAAGTAGCCTGTTTTATTTGTTTGTTTGTTTGTTTGTTTGTTTGTTTGTTTGTTTACACAGGTTCTGTGGAGTCCAGGCTGGCCTCAGACTCACTCTGTAGCTAAGCATCACCTTAAACTTCTGATCCTCACCCCTCCACCTCCCACCAAGCCAATTTTAAGCAGCACTGGAAATTGAACCCTAAATTTTCTGCATGCTAGACAAGCACTTTACCAACTGAGCTACCTCTCCAGACCCTACATAGAGTTTCTTAAACACTTCTTCAGATGTAAAATAATCTATTATACTTTTATTGCCAGGTATCTCAGTAGTGAGCTACAAGGCTTTGCCCAAAGAGATACAGCATGTTTTGATTATAGATTTTTGTTTTTGCATGAATCAAGTTGGATACAGGAATTAAGTCCACTGTAAAGCTTTCCATGAAGCTGTTACATAAATATGTCTTATCTCTTTTAATCATTAAAATGGAAACTTTCTGGATGTATTGTTTCTTTCTTGTGGCTTGAAGTAGCCAGGAATTAGCATTATATTGTTCTACAAAGTTTGTATAACCATAGTGAACATTTGGTTGCCTCCAGGAAACTGATATTTAAAGTATTTAGACTTTCATCGAGTAAGAAAACTACTGTGTTTGGTGTAGTTTTTCCTTATTGATTTCAGATTGCAATGCAAGCACGCTGTTTTAATTCTTCATTGCAATCTCCCAGAGAAGGAAGCTTGGGCTTAGAAAAACATATTTGGAATTGTCTAAAATAACCTGGAGTGCACGGGTTTATTTTTGACTCCCAGAGGTCTACTTTCTCATTTTAACTTTGTCAGTCAAGTTTGGAGCTAAATCAGGCAGTGAGCCGCAGGCATGGTGGAAACCCCTGGGCAGCCATTTCCTCTAACTCAACCTTGTCCTGCCACTTTAGGAGTACAGAACAAGTTGTGGCATCTCCATATTTGTAATTTGAGACCAGCGTGGCCAGTGCCCACCTGGCAGTTCAGACCTAACACATAGCATTTAACTGTGGCGGGAATATGGCTTCCTAAACTTCAGCTCTTTAATCTGTGCCTCTGCATGTCATTATGGGTCTTCCAGTTTACACATTTGCATTTGCCTGATAGTCTGCATTCTTCCTTTCTTCCTTGGCTGTGTGCCAAGCCCTGGAAACTGAGCTACAGGAAAGAAAGAGGGATAAAGGAGCTTCTAGGACACATAGTCTGGGAACTGTGACTCATCTGTGGTAATTTGTAGCCTGAGGGAGGTTGCTGCTCTCCTTATTAACTGTTTAGCCACACGTGTGGATCATACTCCGTCACCTTGGAGACTAGAGCAAGAGTGCTGAGAGAAAAGGTCAGCCATCTGAAGCTCCGGACGATGCTTTTCTATAACCTCACAAGCTGAAAAGGGAAATTCAAGCCCAGCATTCCCTGGCCACAGGGAAGGTACTAGCTTCCCTCCTCTTCTAGTTTCATCTCTGTTGCTGTGATGAAACATTCCGACCAAAAGCAACTTGGGGGGAAAAGCCTTTGCTTTGGCTAACAGGATGAGGGCCATCACTGAGAAAAGCCAGAACAGGAACTGAGGCAGAAGCTATGGAAGAAAGATGTTTGCTGGCTTGCTCACAGGTTCGTGCTTGGCTAGATTTCTTACATAGCCCAGCACCACCTGCCCAGTAAATAATGCTGCCCACAGTGGACTAGACCCTTCTCTGTTACTTAACAATCAAGAAAATCCCTACAGACATGCCCACAGGTCAATTTGATCTGTCCAGTTCTTCAATTTATAAGAATAACAGTAAAAGTCAAATAAAGGGGGAAAAAATCCTTCTAGTCAAGAAAATAGAACCTCTGACTGGGGCAGAAACCTAATAGTCCAGTTGGGCCAGATCAGCCACCTGGCCAAGAGACCATCCCAGGGAAGACAGGCTCACCTTGGCTATGCTAAAGAGATAGCAATCATTCTTCTTTAAATGAGATACTGTACGTCCCTTCCCAGAATCCCACGCCCCTCCCCACTCTGCCAAGGAGGCTCTGTTAGGTTTGCTCACCTTTCTGAGGCCTGAGTCTGAAAGGTAGAATGTTTCCGTTTTCTGTCTCATTTCTTTGGGTAGTGGCCAGAACGTAAGTATGCTTTCTCTGATACTCTGGGCTTCCATATTGTTTCTCTAAGCCTCCCTCCCTCCCTGCCACACAGCTGCTTATTAGCCACATGTCTAAGTAGTTTAGAAAACATGGCTTTTTTTCTTCTCCAATCAATTGCTAAGATTTATAGCTTGCCAGGCTGGGGATAGGGAATCTTTTAAACTCTGATGAAAAAAAAATTGTCCTTGAACTTCTGTTTGGGCCCCTTTCTAAAAATTGGTATGTATGCATGTGTGTCTGCATATTGGTATGTGAACATGTATGTGTATTATGTATAAGCTCCCATCGAGACCAAAGCCCTCGAGCTGGAATTACAGGCAGTTAGAGGCACCAATATAGGTGCTAAGGACTGACCCCTGTTCTTCTGGAAGATTAGCAAGTGCTCTTAACTGCTGAGCCATCTGTCTAGCCCTTCCGTGTACTTAAAGCCTTTTATTAATGAGACTAAGAAGCCTAGGAGGGACCTCACTCTTTTGGTTTTGCAGGGTTTGGTCCATGATCAGATCAAGAGTGAGCCAGCGGGGTAGTGAAGAGTGAACAGCAGGTATGCCACTCCTCTGGTGGCTGCTGTGACTTAGGAGATGCTGGTCTGTGAGGGTGTTTCCTATGAAGGGTTAACTAAGTCAAGACTACCCACTCTAAGTGTGTGGCACCTCCATGGGGTGGGGCTCCAGATTCAATGCTCCAAATATTCAGCCCAAAACTCACAGATTGGTCAAACTCTGAGACAGGGTGTTTGTAAGATAATCAGGGTTAGATGAGGTCATAGAGAATCCGTAATGTTGCCAGACAAGGAAGAGAGAACCTTACTGTCATATTGGGGAACAGCAAGATGGTTATCAAGATGCTGGCCCCATGGTATCCGTCTCTGGGGTCTCTAGAACTGTGAAAAGGTATTTTCTTTATATATTACCCAGTCTGTTATATTTGTTATGGCTGCAGAAAATGACCCAAAATCTCACTGTGTGGTCCCCAGATCAGGACTTTTATTGGCAAAATTTATGAGGATGATCTGTCATTCTGGTGACAAGGCTATCTTGCAGGTAGTTCTGAACAGGCAGGCATACAGCATGTTCATGCCACAAACTGATGCCCTTATTTTAATCTCAGAAGACATAAAATTTCATAGTCTTCTCCTCATGATTTAGCTATTTCAAATGACTGAACAAGTAATAGATTCTGACTAAACACTCACATGTTGTAAGGCAATTCATTCGCTTTAGAATTAAAGAGAAATATCGGAGCTGGAGAAATGGCTCAAGTTGGGCACCTAACAACAGCCTGTAACTCCAGCTCCAAACAATCCATGCTTCTCATCTGAATTGTCCATACACACACAGAGAGAGACATGCACATACACACATAATTAAACATAAAATACATCTTTAAAAGGAGAGAGGAAGAAAATTCTAAACTAATAAGAACACGTGTATGGGCAGAACCAAGAAAAAGTCAAATTTACAAAAGCATAAGTCATGACTTGGGATAGGATTTAGACCTACAGGATGCAGATAGACAGCTGTCATAAATATTTAGAGAAAGAGGAAAAACTAAAATTAGTCACAAACTTATAAAATGGAGTGATTCCTACCACAGGACTCCAAAAGTGCAAAGATTGGAAACATGGGGAATTTTGAAGTAATTCTCTTTTGTTTTCTATTGAAGATAAAATTTTGTGAAGATATTTATCGATATAAAATGGGGACCTCCATGAAGAGGCAGATCTGGTGTTTCTCTCTTGAGATGAGACATGAGGAATGTCGCACCTGGCATGTAGGGTCACTTTTTGCATATAAACCTCTGATGTTTGGGAACTGCTGAAGAAAAATAATAGTGAATTAAGAATAGGCTTAGTTTTTGTTAAGGTTAACATGAACAGGGTAGTTTTCATGTGATCAAAGCCTAATTTAACAAATGTGGTCCAAAGAACACCAACCTGCCTGGTTACCTTGGAAAATAATTGGGATTTGGCCCACTGCCACACTCTGATCTATAAAACAAGAGGGCCAGACTCTGCCCCAAATGTTGTTTGAAGGAATGCATGGGTGGCTATGGACAATTGGTCCTTGACAGGGCTCTGCTCATCTGTGTCCAAATGGGGATTAGCAGACAGTGTCATGAATTCTTCATAAAGCTAATTTATATAGTCTCTGAATTATGAAATTATGTCTGTTTCAATTTAGTGCTATTGGAGTGTCCTTTCTCTTATGAAATGATAATGAAGGTAAATGATAGAGTTGCTTTATTCATTAATGTCCTTACATGACAAAATTAAGACTATTAAATAAAATCATTATTAACATCTTTATTTAACAACAGTTGTCCCTCCTACTTCCTGTTTCTTCCTCTTCTTTCTCTTTCTCATCTCCCTCTTCCCCTGTCCCTTCTCCTCCTCTCCCTTTTTCTCCTCTCACTCCTCTTCCTCCTCCTCTCCCTCCTCCTCTTCCTTCTCTTCCTCCTTCCTTTGATCCCTCCTCCTCTTCTTCATCCTCCTTCTCTGCTCTTCTTTTTCTTTTTCTTTTCTTTCTTCTCCTTCTCATTTTTTAACACAGTATTTCACTACATATCCCAGACTAACATCAACTCTCAATCCTCCTGCCTCAGCATCCTTTGTGCTCAGATCGCAGCTGTGCACCACTGTCACACCCATCTAAACACATTTTGTGTCATTTGAGGGGGTTGACCTGGAATTCTGGTGCATGTTCCATGATCAACCTCTAAAATTCGATTGTTTTTACATATTGTTACAATATGATGTCATGTTGTAGGGAATATCCTGGAAGGTGCTCCTAAAGCAGTTGTGTATGTTGTTAGTCCTGACTTGCAACAGGGAAAGGCAGGTGTGTCTCCTGGGGTAGGGCAGAGAAAGAAGGTACGTTGTGCCATTGTGCTCTCTAAGGGACCCATGGTGGGAGAGAGAGGAGGTCAGGAAGACACAGTGTAGACTGCACTGAGAGACAATGTATATCCTGATTGGGTGAGGCTCGGAAGTTCTCCTGGCTGAAAGCCAAAGGGAGCATGTGAATATGGGACATGGCCTCAACCATGCGGGAGGGTAGTGCGATCACCACCAGAATTCAAGAAGCCAGGGCCCAAAATGGGCCCAAAAAAGCCGAGGTTTGCCAGCTCACAGAATGCCAAGGGGGCTCCAGAGCTGGACCACAGCCTGATAGCTAAACAAATTGAAACTTTTTGAAATAAATAATATCCTATAGGGAAGTTGCCATTTTAAACGTATTTTTCAGAAAATCTTAAAAAGTAAATGATTACTTTCTAAGAACAGATTGGGAAAATGATAACTGTCATAAGTGGAGTTTGCTTTAAGCATGTTCATGAAACTTGTGTTTCATCCACCTCTGAAGACACCACACTTGGTGTGACATTGGTTCAGAGTGTTCTGACTACAACTCTGTGAGGTACAAAAGTACTATGTACTGTTAATTAAAGACACAGTGTCAGAGGGCTTGCATGACCTGCCATGGCTACAAGGCAAAACCCAGACCACTGCATTCCCAGATCCAAGTTTGTTCTCCAATGTAACTAGAAATTCCAAATCTAATTCATCTGCAGTTTTCAGTGTAGTAAAGTAAAACATACACGCATGTAAAAGGTGTTGTGTGTATTTGTCCACCCTTTGATGACAGCACGCATATATAAAAGGTGTTGTGTGTATTTATCTGTCCACCCTTTGGTGACAGCTGTGTTTTACTTTGCACAATGTCTTCACAGCTCAGCCACATTTTAGTATGCATTGGAATTTCCTTCCTTTTTAAAGCTACATACTATCCCACAGGGTGCAGACACCCATGCTCTTTATCCATTCAGCTGGCATCAGGTGCCCGGGTTGCTTTTAGCCGTAGCCAATAATAATACAATGAGCACGGGTGTAAAACATTTTCTCAAATCCCTTTCAATTCAGTGTCTAGGTCACCTGTCGGTTCTAAGAACCATCACATCATCTTCCTTAAAGACCATTTCACGTTCCCACCAATAGAACCCATGGCTTCTAATTTCTCTGTATCCCCCCCCCCCCGACAACACTTGTTACTTTCTGATTGTTGTTAAGGTCTTAGATCTCACTGGTTTTATGACAGTGCCCATTCTCATGGCTCCTCCTTTTTTTCCCCTATAGTTTTACTAAAGTATCATTCACATGTTATATAATTCTCCCATTTAAAGTCTAGAAAGCAATGACTGTTCAAGTAGTCACAGGATTCTGCAACTACTGCTGTCTTGTTCCAGAACATTCTCATTATCTCCCAAAAAGATCCCACACTATTCAACAGTCCCCTATTTACCCTCAACCCTATATAGTACAAGTTAATCACTAAACTATTTTCTGTCTGTAGACATGCCTATTAGAAATTCATCTAAATAGAGTGTAGGAAGTACAGTTGCACAGAGCTGACTTCCTTTGCTTAGTGTGTTTTCAAGATTCCCCCTCCTTGTAGCATGCCTCAGTGCCTCATTCTCTTGATGGTCACATAATATTCTGTGTATGTGCATATCATGCTTGATTCATCAGATCACAGACTCTTGGGTTCTGCGCCTTTGGGCATCATAAGGAAATGAAGACTCATGAGAAAGAAATCTCTATTTTTAGGCACAGTTCTGCAAGAATGTGGTGGATACGATGGTCTGATTTAATGCTATTAAGAGTGGGAAATGCCTAGGAGGGCCTTATGCTTGGATTTTTTTCTCACACAACCTCTTTCCTGCATATATAAGCAGGACATCTGTCAGGGAAGGGTCTTCCGGAGCTATCAGAGAGAACCACTCCTAGTTTCATGGCCTGATTCAAGAAGAGAGATAGAGAGGTGAGAAAGGCTTCTTACTGCCTCCTCAAGCCTCCTTAGTTTCTAAGGAACAATTCACAGGGAAAGACACGTGAGTGATTAGAAGCTAGCTCTCCCTACTAACTAGCAACTACAGCTAGCAACTGCCAGCTGGGTCAGTTGCTCTGGTTAGTTGGTCTGTTTAGTTGGTTGGTTGGTTTGGTTTAGTTGGTTTGGGGGTGTTTGTTTGTGGTGGATATAACCCAGGCTACTCTAACACTCGGACTTCTAGGGGTGTAATACGACTCTGAGCTTTAAAAGATATCTTTAAAGCTTTGCTAAGCAATGCTGGTGTGGACCACGTAAGTGCAAGAGACAGAGTCTTTAGTGGTGAGCAGGGCATGCTGGGGGCTGTCAGAAACAATCATGTTGGTCACTGGGGTCATCACATCCTGTGCATTCATGAGACCTGGTCAATCTCTGCTCCTCAGTCCACAGAGACAACCACAGTGCTTCTCAGAGGTTCCTTCAATATGTGCCTCAACCATGTGCTCCCATACTGAACCAACTTGGAGTCCAGCCTGTAGCTTACCATGTTTCAAATGGCTCCATCATAAAGTCTTTGCTCAGCAGAAAGTTCATCCAGGAATCTGGATGGAGGAAGAAACTGTCCTCTGGCTTGATTTCCATGGAGACCAGAAAAGCATGTGGTCTCTCAATCTCTTCAGAAGGAAATTGTGTTGTGCAGATAACTGAAGTGAGTACACGGCTCACCCAGGAGCCCTTTTCTAACAGAGAGCATCTTGGTTTCTTAGTAGTTCTCATCAAGTTTTTAAGTGATGGATCCATATCAAGACATGCTCGAGCATCTTAGCTTTATATGGGTTCCAAATTCTTTAAGTGATGGATGTTGGCGATTAACCATACTATCACAGATAGTAAGGTCTCTTCATTTTTAAAGATGTCTGTAAGGTGCCTTGATATGCATCTATTAAGTTCATTAGAGATTCCTCACCTGAGGCACCAAAACAATTTGGTTAAAAATGTTAAAGATACCCCCAGAGACACCAAAATGCATCATGTGGCATTAGGGAAAGAAAATGCACCACATTCCTTTTGGATTAATTTGACCAAAAGCCAGTCAAGTTTGAATTCTCAAACTCTGTCCCTGTGTCTTCCATCTGTCTGTAGCTTACTTTCTTCATCTTGTGTCTATTGTGTGTCTGTCTATGTCTGCCTGATGCCTGACTGCCCCACTTCTGTGTCTTGCATGTTGTCCCTAACAAATGGCTATACTCTGTATTCCCTGAACAGCACAGTAAGCATTACATGAGGAATGTATATGGGATAGTTTATGTATATGGGATAGTTTACAGAAAGGAACTAAGTTATTTACTCTTACTGACCATGACTCCTAAGCCCTCGGTATTGCAAACATACCATTTGTCAAGCTGTTTCCAGTATTTGTGGTGGATATTTGTTGTATAAAGTTGCTTTCACTAGAGTTCTTAATTATTAGATAATCCCTGATTATCTCTCTCCCTGTTTCTGCTCTCTCCTCAGCCTCTGGGGTGCACTAATTTGTCCCCGTGGCTTGGTCTATTCTGAACATTTTGTCTACCAATATGCACAGTGTGTGTTTGATTTCTTCTGCTCAGCACATTTTATAGGTTCAGATGTGTTGATACACATATCAGTACTTTATTGCTGACATGACCAAATCATGCTCCATTGTATGGGCATACCACAATCTTTATCCATCTGCTAGGGAACACTGAACTGTTTGTACTGTTTAGCCACTATGGATGGTGCTTCGTGTCAAAGTTTTTGGTATGAATGTGCTTCTATTTTTCCAGTGTAAGTGTCTAGAAATGGAACTCCTGGGAGTAGCTATCTGAGGAGCTACAAAACTGTCTTCAAAGGGACTCCCATTGTAAATGTTCTCCAGTGCCCTGTGAGTTCCAGTGTCCTGTGAGTTCCAGTTCCCTGTGGGCTCCAGTGCCCTGTGGGCTCCAGTGCTCTATGAACTCCAATGTCCTGTGGGCTCCAGTGCTCTGTGGGTTCCAGTGCCCTGTGGACTTCAGTGCCCTGTGGGTTCCAGTGCCCGGTGGGCTCCAGTGCACTGTGGTTTCCAGTGCCCTGTGGGTTCCAGTGCTCTGTGGGTTCCAGTGCCCTGTGGGTTCCAATGTTCTGTGGGCTCCAGTGTTCTGTGGGTTGCAGTGCCCTGTGGGTTGCAGTGTTCTGTGGGTTCCAGTGCTCTGTGGGTTCCAGTGCCCTGTGGGCTCCAGTGTTCTGTGGGCTCCAGTATTCTGTGAGTTGGAGTGCCCTGTGGGTTGCAGTGCTCTGTGGGTGTTCTGACTCCTTGGCTCCCCTCATACCTTGCTTAACGGCTGCCATTTCATTACAACTGGCTTAACAGGCCAGTGTGCCAATATGGTTCTCATGGGATTTGTCTAGTGATCATCTTCCACTGAGCATTGTGGCTATCTGTATTTCTCTTCTCACAAAGTACCTATTCCATCTTCTGCTCCTTGTTTAATTGGCTTATCTTTCTCTGTTGCATTGGAAAAATTCTTCCTGGATTTTGGAGGTAAGGCTTTCATTTGATACCTGATTTGTGATCATTTTCTTCCAACACAACCATTTTGTTAGCTATCTTTTTGCTTTCTTGGCAGAGATATTTTAAAGTGAAAATATTTTAATTTCTGCGAAATCTGTATAACTTTCACTTTTCACTTTCTTCTTGAACTTTTGATGTCACATGTCAGATAAGTATGATTTTCATGTGTTTTCTTCTAAACCTTTTGAAGTGTCATATTTTATTTCTATGATCCATTTTTAGTTTATTTTTGCCTGAAGGATGAGTTATGTGTTGAATTTTTTGTTTTGTGACTACTGCTGTCCAGTTATTATAATGTCACATATTGAAAAGGTTACACTGATCTTCTGCGAGAGCCCGGCAGAGGGCCCAAGGTCCCCAGAGAACTCTCCACGCCGCAGGCCCCCTAGCATACCCAGTACCTTGGGATCACTGGTGAGTGGAATACAACATCAGTTCCAAAGAATCCCTGAGGGTCTTGTGCCAGCAGAAACAGGGACAGAGGAACCCTGCCGGACCAGAGGCTGGGATTCGTTCCAGTCGGGGCCAGCCCTGAGCCATCTTCAGCGCAAACCCTGCGGAGGGGCCAAGGTCTCCAGAGGACTCTCCACACTGCAGGCCCCCTAGCACACCTAGGACCTTGGGATCACTTGAGAGCATGTGGGCAGCAGAAGCAACAGAGCTTCTTGGACAGGGTCCCTTCGGGCCTTCATCCTCAGCCAGGAGGCAGAGCTGAGACCCAGACCCGAGGGCACGTTCCTGGACAGAAGAGAGTTGGCCTCCAGGGAGGGCTCTGACCTCAGGACTCAGGAAGTGGATTGGAGCTCCAGACTTCTGGATACCTTCCCTGCAAGAGGAGAGCTTGCCTGCAGAGAGGGCTCTGGCCACTGGGACTCAGGCGAGAGTTGGACTCCCAGGAGTGCTGACAGAGGCTAACAGAATCACAGGAGGAACAAGCTCCAGCCAGAGACAGCTAGAACATCTAACACCAGAGATTACCAGATGGCAAAAGGCAAACGTAAGAATATTACTAACAGAAACCAAGAACACTGGGCATCATCAGAACCCAATACGCCCACCACAGCTGGTTGGATACCCCAACACACCTGAAAAACAAGATTCGGATTGAAAATCATATCTCATGATTGTGGTAGGGGATTTTAAGAAGGGCATTAATAACTCTCTCAAATACAGGAGAACACTGCTAAACAGATGGAAGCCCTTAAAGAATTACAGGAAAATACTGCTAAACAAGTAGAAGTCCTTAAAGAGGAAACACAAAAATCCCTTAAAGAATTAGAGGAAAACACAACCAAACAGGTAATGGAATTGAACAAAACCATCCAAGATCTAAAAATGGAAGTAGAAACAATAAAGAAAACCCAAAGGGAGACAACTCTGGAGACAGAAGTCCGAGGAAAGAAATCAGGAACCATACATGTGAGCATCAACAACAGAATACAGATGGAAGAGAGAATCTCAGATGCAGAAGAGTCCATAGAAAATATGGACAAAACAAATCAAAGAAAATGAAAAATGCAAAAAGATCCTAACTCAAAACATCCAGGAAATCCAGGATACAATGAGAAAACCAAACCTACAAATAATAGGAATAGATGAGAATGAAGATTTTCAACTTAAAGGGCCAGTAAATATCTTCAACAAAATTATAGAAGAAAACTTCCCTAAACTAAAGAAAGAGATGCCCATGAACATACAAGAAGCCTACAGGACTCCAAATANACTGGACCAGAAAAGTAATTCCTCCTGACACATAATAATCAGAACAACAAATGCACTAAATAAAGACAAAATATTAAAAGCAGTAAGAGAAAAAGGTCAAGTAGCATATAAAGGCAGAGCTATTAGAATTACACCAGACTTCTCACCAGAGACTATGAAAGTCAGAATATCCTGGACAGATGTTATACAGACCCTAAGAGAACACAAAGACCAACCCAGACTACTATACCCACCAAAACTCTCAATTACCATAGATGGAGAAACCAAAGTATTCCATGACAAAAACCAAATTCACACAATACCTTTCCACAAATCCAGCCATTCAGAGGATAATAATGGGAAAACACCAAAACAAGGAGGGAAATTATGCCCTAGAAAAAGCAAGAAAGTAATCCTTCAACAAACCTAAAAGAAGACAGCCACAAGAACAGAATCCCAACTCTAACAACAAAAATAACAGGAAGCAACAATTACTTTTCCTTAATATCTCTTAATATCAATGGACTAAATTCCCCAATAAAAAGACATGACTGGCTACATAAACAGAACACAACTTTTTGCTGCTTACAGGAAACCCACCTCAAGGGCAAAGACAGACACTACCTCAGGGTAAAAGGCTGGAAAACAATTTTCCAAGCAAATGATCCGAAGAAACAAGCTGGAGTAGCCATTCTAATATTGAATAAAATTGAGTTCCAACTCAAAGTTATCAAAGAGGCACTTCATACTCATCAAAGGTAAAATCATTCAAGATGAATTCTCAATTCTGAATATCTATGCTCCAAATGCAAGGGCATCCACATTCATTAAAGAAACTATAGTAAAGCTCAAAGCACATATTGCACCTCTCACAATAATAGTGGGAGACTTCAACACCACACACTCATCAATAGACAGATCCTGGAAACAGAAACTAAACAGAGACACATTGAAACTAACAGAAGTTATGAAACAAATGGATTTAACAGATATCTACAGAATATTTTAGCCTAAAACAAAAGGATATACCTTCTTCTCGGCGCCTCATGGCACCTTCTCCAAAATAGACCATATAATTGTTCACAAAACAGGCCTCAACAGATACAAAAATATTGAAATTATCCCATGAATCCTATCAGATCACCACGGACTAAGGCTGATCTTCAATAACAACATAAATAATAGAAAACCAACATTCACGTGGAAGCTGAACAACATTCTACTCAATGATACCTTGGTCAAGGAAGAAATAAAGAAAGAGATTAAAGACTTTTTAGAGTTTAATGAAAATGAAGCCACAACATACCCAAACTTATGGGACACAATGAAAGCAGTCCTAAAAGGAAAACTCTTAGCT
>NC_034591.1:163112917-163118185 GCF_900095145.1 Mus pahari
CTCAAGAAGAAGGAAGACCAAAGTCTGGATACTTTGTCCCTCCTTAGAATGGGGAACAAAATACCCATGTAAGGAGTTACAGAGACAAAATTTGGAGCTGAGACAGAAGGAAGGACTATGCAGAGACTACCCCATTTGGGGATGCATACCATAATCAACCACCAAATGCAGACACTATTGCATAGGCCAGCAAGATTTTGCTGACATGACCCTGATATAGCTGTCTCTTATGAGGCTATGCCAGTGCCTGGCAAACACAGAAGTGGATGTTCACAGTCAGCTATCGGATGGAACATAGGGCCCCCAATGGAGGAGCTAGAGAAAGTACCAAAGGAGCTGAAGGGGGCTTCAACCCTATATATAGGTGGAACAACAATAAGAAATAACCAGTACCTCCTGAGCTCATGTCTCTAGCTGCATATGTAGCAGAAGATGGCCTAATTGGCCATCATTGGGAGGAGAGGCCCTTGGTCTTACAAAGATTATATGCCCCAATACAGGGGAATGCTAGGGCCAGGAAGTGGGAGTGGGTAGGTTGGGGAGCAGGGCAGGGGGAGCATATAAGGGACTTTTGGGATAGCATTTGAATTGTAAATGAAGACAATATATAATAAAAAAATTGTTTAAAAAGAAAAAAGAAAAGATTACCCTGGTCAGGCAACATGGCTCTGTGGGTAAACACTTGCCACCAAACCTGACAATCTGAATTCAAGCCCCATCAACAACCATGGAATACTGGCCTTTTGCTTAGAAACCTAGCTAAGTTTACTATTTGCAGTTGAGTTTTGTTTTGTTTTGTTTTTATACAGTACTTGAAATTTTTTTTGCGCATTTTAAAGTCATCTGTGGAAAAGGACAACTTTATTTCTGCTTCTCGGTGTATATAGCTTTAATTTCGTTTTCTTGCCTTACATACTTTCTGGGACCTCCAGTACAGTGTGAAGTTACAGTAGTAACATAAATATCCTTGCCTAGTTCCCAGTGTTAGTCTTTAACAATTATCTTAGTTCAGATTACTATCAAAATATAAAAGTAAATTATAAACAACTTTATTTCTCATAGTTGTAGGGGCTGGGAAGACCAATGCCAAGGCAGATGCAGTGTCCAGTGAGATCTGCTTTTTTGCTTATAGATGGCTCTTTCTGGCTATGTCTTCATGAGGTAGAAAAGGCAAACAAACTCCCCTGAACTTCTTTTATACAGGTGATAATCTCACTCATGAACTATCTTTCCTCATAACCTAATTCCATGTAATGTGGCCTCCTAGTCCCTCCCTCAGGAGGTTTCAACTTGTGTGTTTAGAGGAAGTTAAAGGATTAGGTTGTAGTAACCACAAAAGACTCATTTTAGTCACAAATTTTCTGTCATTGTAGAGTGTCATTTTCAATACTTTCCATGATTTACTATCAAGATTAACATACATTATTAATGTTGTGTAAGCTTCCATGAATTATACATAATGGAGTTAGATGGCTCAGCGTCTGAGATCAGTTGGCACTCTTGCAGAGGACCCAGCACCCTCAGGGGCTCACAACCATCTGTAACTCCAGTTCTGGGGATCCAACACCCCCTTCTAACCTCCATAGGCACCAGGTACACATGTAGTGCACATAGACACATGCAGGCAAGACATCAATACACATAAAATAGTCTTTTTTAAAGTCATATTTAATGGAATTGTTACATTTTCACACATACACAATGCATTTTAATCACAGTTACCCTATTATCCTCCCTGTCCTTCTACCACACAGCTGATTCCTTTTCTCAACTAGTAGTACCTTTTCTACTTCCATGTCTATATATATATATATATATATATATATATATATATATATATATATATATGCACGTGACTCAGTGGGTTTAATTAGAGTGGTGTGTAGGTCAGATTCACAGGCACACAGGCAATTTATCAGTTACACCACTGAATGCAATGTCTCCCCCTCCCCAACTAATTAACTGCTTGTAGCCTGGGACTAACCAGCGAGGTGTACACTACCAACACAAAACTAGCCTTGCATGCTCAGAGGCTCACTCACACATGTAGCATACAACTGCCTCAAGACGTTAATAAGTCTAAGAGAATTCAGAACAGTTGATGGCAGGGTTGAGACAAATAATACTGCCATCCACTGTATAAGGTCATCTCCTTACATGGAGTCATAGTCCATGGGAAGGAGTGATGCTCTGTAGTAAGGTGAGTCACCAGGTACCTCACAGGGCCCAGGTAATGGCTGAAGCTTGACTCTCAAAGCAAAGAAGAAATGACTAGCTTCCTTTCTGATTTCAGAGCTGAGTAGGCTTCTTTCACAACCACTATACAGTATGAATATACAACCGTCAGAAAGTTCTGATAGACGGTGTCTGACAACATCTGTTATGAAGAAACCACTGCACTAGATGTTATACATCCAGGTTATTTCCCAGGGATGTACTCAGAAAGGTTATTAGTTTATATTTATAGCTCTGCAGAAGAAAGAATAAAGGTCCTATGATATGTCTGCCTGGTCTAATCCTTTTCAAATGATAAATCACAGCTCAGGGAGTTTGTGTGGCCTAATCTAGCTTTTATAGCCAGTTGATGACAAACTCTGGGCTGGATTTGCATGTTGTAAATAACCAGTGACTGTCATTGTCACCAGGGCTGGCTTGAGCACTAAATCCATTTACAACAAAATGACCTGTAGTGAATTCTTAACAACCAAACTCAAGTTTTTCAGTTAAAATAATCCAGCCACCTAATCTAGACACTTACAATTAGTATAACATTATATTTAGGGGCCAGCAAGAGTAGGAAAAGTCACTTGCTCCTCCCTCTACACAGTATACCACCACAAGTGCACACACACTAAATTTAAAAAAAAAAAAAAAAGTATGTTAAGTATGTTTAGGTGAATCACTGATCCTTTAAATACACAAAGGATGAAGAAAGTACTTGATAAATTTTTTTAAAGAAAATCAGAAGATATTTCTATAGAATAGCTGATATTTTTGCACATTATTGTGATATTCCAAGAGAGACTTCCTTCTCTCCGTACAGTGTTTATTCAGACTGCATGGCAGGTTGCAGTACCTAATAACCATTCTATATAATTCTGTCTGTCTGAAAAAAGAAGAGGAAAGCTATAACTGTTTTCATTTGAGGCAAACCTTGAGGATCAAAACACAAAGGCTGGGGAAGATGCCACAAAGGAATGGGAATTGAGCATCCAGGAGTTCAGAATTTTGCTGTGGATGCAGAGAGTTGACTGCCACCAAGTGGCTTGAAGGATCCATTTAATTCTGTAACCAGTGCTTCTTAAATCCTACCAAAACTAGTATTTCTTAAATTCTTTTTGAAAGCCTCTTGTGAGGCTGGAAAGATAGGAAGATGTTTGATTTACAAGCATGGGAACCTGAGACTTTGGTATGTAATCCCAACACTGGGAAAGAAGAAACAGGTAGATTGCTGGGGCTGACTAGCCAATCAGCCTCGACTACTTGGCAAGTCCCAGAGCCATAAGAGACTTGTCTCAAAAGAACATGGATGATGTCTAAGGACAGTCAACCCAGGTTATCTTCTACATACATGAGCACACACCTGAAAACACACACACACATCACATCACACATACACACACACACACAGCACACACACACACAGCACACACACACACACACACACACNNCACACACACNCACACACNNCACANCNCACANCACACACACACACACACACACACACACACACACACCATAGCACCCTTGTGAGGACAAGCTATCCAGGTATTTGTAGTGGCTGCCAAGCTTAGCTATGAAAAAAAAAAAAAAAAAAAAGACAATATAGGGTCACTTTTGGACTTTGTGAGACCTGGAGCCTGCCTTTGACATTAATTGGTGGTATTAGCTGTGACCTGGTTGTGGAATTTTTTAAGAGCTTCATGGAATTCCAGTATGAAAGAAAAAAAGAAAAAAATCCTTTAGAACCCTCCATCAGAGGACACTAGTTGTCACCAGAGTTGAGAGTTGTTGAACATATGGAACTACGGAAAGCTTTTCTTCAAGAACACTAGGATTGAACCGGCAGAGTGGCATGTACCTTTAATATCAGCACTCGGGAGGCAAATGCAGGTATGTGAGTTAGAAGCTAGCCTGATCTGCGTAGCATGTTTCAAGACAGCCAGCCCCTACCTCAGAACAAAACAAAACAACCAAACCCTAAAATTTAAAATCCCAAAACGGGGTAAGAGAGATTGCTCAGAAGTTAATAGCACTTGTTGCTTTTGCATAACTCAGACTGAATTCCCAGTATCCACATGGTAGTTTACAATCATCTGTAACTCCAGTTCTTGGGAATCCAACTCCCTCTTCTGACCTCATTAGGCACCAGGCACACATGCAAGCAAAACAGACTCACATAAAATAAATAAAACTATGAATTAAGAATTAAAATTCCTGAACAACTCTTCTCCGAAAACAAGGTTATCTTTGTATGCAAAGTCTCACAATGAACAACATCTACAAAGGATCATGTAGGCTTTTACGGCCTCTGTGGTTATGTTGTCTAGATCCTTTCCCATGGCCCTAAAGGCCAAGCAGAAGGCCTGTTCTTCATCCTCCACAGCCTCATGGCCACCTCCATTCCTCATCTCTCATTCCGCATCTGTTTCATTTACTATGGAGTGATTAGCTCTGAGTAATGGGGCATGTGTATTCCCCAAAGAGAGATTGAAAGTAGCATTGTAAAGACAGCAGATCAGTTTCTGGGCAACAGCAACCATCAGCACACGTGGGGATCAACAGCCTGGAGATGCTCCAGGGTCAGGACCTTTGTCATATCTCTCCTTATGCAGCCATGCTGAACCAGTAAAGGAGGACTACTTAGCGGGTGGAAGGAGACTATCAAGGGGTCAGGGGGAGGAGATAGGAGAGAATCTGGAGTGAATGAGAACAAGAAACAGTGATAAAAATATTTGAAAGTCACATAATAAACCCATTCTTTGGCTAAGATTAAAACTCAGGTGACAGCAAATGCTGGCAAGGATGTGGGAAAAGAGGAACACACCTCCATTGCTGGTGGGATTGCAAGCTGGTACAACCACTCTGGTCATAGTGCCTCTTCACGGCAATAGAATACTAAGACATGATCCCGCACCTTTACCGCCTGAGGATGGGTGTCTGCCCGGGAGCAGTCTCCAGGCCTGAACTGGAAGGTGAGCCATCTTTGCTCCAGAGCACTGCCGGGGAGAGGGCGGACTGGAGAAGTGTCACAGCTTCTGGGAAGGA
>NC_034591.1:163118300-163124390 GCF_900095145.1 Mus pahari
TGTGTGTGTGTGTGTGTGTGTGTGTGTGTGTGTGTGTGTGTGTGTGTGTGCTCGTGCGCACACACGAACATGTGCTTCTTCCTGTCCCTTGCCACCATGCTATGGCTTCCTCCTCTGGAACTTTACATTTCTTTTGGTCATGCTATTTTAACACAGCGACAGAAATGTAACTAATATACTGTTCTTAAACTCACAACTATCCTCCTATCTCAGTCTCCAAGTCCTGGGATTATGAGAGCCACACAGCTGGCCCCTTCATAGATCTTAAAAGTAACACTTTATGACTCAGTTACAACCATGAGAGACGAGAAAGAAGGCCAGTTGTTGGAAACACTCAACCCTGCATCACAGTGTTAAAGGCACTCTTGAAATTGAAGTCAATGGAAAGACTATTCCTAAAATGCATTGTCACTTAGAATCCTTTATTGCCTTTTTGGATGCCAAAATTTGAAAACCAGCTCAGATATCCATAAATGGAGCAAAACATTTTAGTTAAAAATATATGTGTGCTACACCTTTAAATCCAACATTCAAGAGACAGAAGCAAGTGGATATATGTGAGTTCATGACCAGCTTGGTCTAAGTAACTTCCTGGATAGCCAGAGCTGCATAGGGAGACCCTGTCTAACTTTTTTTGGCATGTTTGAGGAAAGAAAATTAAACCTGGTAATTTCACTACCTTTATTATCTGCTACATTTTACTTCTTATCTGCTACATTTTACTTCTTGAAGGTACAATATTAGAGAGTTAACTTTAATGTGTCTTTTCAGGATCAGTAACGTTTCCAGTGTCCGTGTTTGATATGCAGGATGCTCTTGAGGTCCCAGGTCTCTTCAGATTACGTTTACACACTCTGAAGAGGTAGTACCAATGGTATCAGGTGGGATGACATTTACATCTGGACAACACCTAATTTGAATTTCTAACACATTTTTATTCATGAGCTAAAGGTGTTATCTCTGAGAATGTGTTAATTTAATTTCCACTCTTCATTCCCTTTCCATTTTTCTGGTTGAATATTCCATAGTAGCAAGTTGTCATCTAGAAATGAAAAATTCTCAGAGCATACTGAAGAAAATATTGCTGGGGGATTATTGCTGCTTCAGTGGCTTAGACTTGACCTTCAGCTACACTAGGAAGTTGCAGAATGGCCAAAACAAGTAGTTTAAAAACTACTAGTTCCCTCCCCACATAATGTAAAAGTAAAAACAAAATCTGACAGATGATCTTACTTTATAAAATCTGCAGTGTGAAATCTATAGGCTTATACAGTAATTGTTGTTATGCAGAGACCTATAGATACAGATCAGATATGGGGCAGTGTGCCCACATCCCTTTTCTGCAGAGAAATAATTAAAGTAGCCCTCACTGAAAGGTCTGGTTTCATTCTGGTCTGGGTTATAGAGGCAAGCAGGTGACTAGCAACATGGACTTGTAACTTACTGGCCCCAGTTGGCCTCACACTGGGCCACACTGTTATTCCTCAGGTTGGTATGAAACACAGAGCAAATCAGTACAGACAAAATTAAAAGAACATACTGTGTCAATTATTAAGTCAGAGCTACCCAAAGGGCTTCCTTAAATGGACTCAAAATTTCTTCTGAAAAGCAAAGTAGTGGTGTGCAAGGCTGGTGTGCAAGACAGTCAACTAGACTGGAATCACCTAGGAGACACAGCTATGGGTGAGTCTGGAAGGGCATTTCCAGAGAGATTTAACTGAGGAGGGAAGAGCCAATCTAACACGGGTGGCATTATTCCATGGGCTATGGAGTCTGACTGAATAAAAGAGAGAAAAGGGGGAGAGCCAGGGAGTGCTGACATTCATTGTACACTTCTTGTTCTAACAATATGTGAGGACTCAGCCTCACGCTGCTGCCATGCAGCCCCTGACCCTTTGTATCTCCTCAAACCACAAGCCAAAACACACTCTCCTCTGTTAGGTGCTTCTTGTCGGGTGTTTGCTTGCAGTGATGAGAAAATAACTAATAGAAACCCCAGTGCAAAAAGAAAAAGAAAAGGAGAGAGAGGGGGAAAGAGAGAGAGAGAGAGAGAGAATAAAAACCATTAACAGCATTAATAAGCAGAAGTAGCATACCCCTGAAACTATGATTAAAAGGAATATGAGCATAGGCCACTCTTGAAACCTGTAGAGTCATAGCCAGGGACGGATTAGTGGCAAGCCAGTGTGCGAGGGTCCCAGCCTGGAGTAGAAGAGAAGGAGTGTTGTCTTGTGACTTTTCAGGCTGTGTAAAATCCCTGAAGCAGGCAGCTACTGTGAATGCGCATGGCAGTTCATAAGCAAGAAGACACATTGACTTGGCTGTTATGTGGTTTATCCAACAATGAGTTTGAAGTAATGGGTACAAAGCTTGGTGGAGTCCCCCTATTTCACATGGGAATGCCTCCAGGCTTCTAGTTAGCCGAGCTGAAGATCACCGCCTCATCTAGCATAGTCTGCCTGGCTCACTGTGTTTATTAAACAACTGTGAGTCCTGAGATGCCAAATCTTTCAGCTTCTCAAAAGGAATAAAAAAGCTAGTTCCATGTAAAAAACTTTAATGTTGGCGACTGATTTGAAAGTGTTAATTCACTTTGCAAGCCAGACTTACTACGGCACACTGTGTGTCCTCTGACCTAGGCAGTGTGATCAGGGTTCACACCTTTCTGGAGGGGTGCACATCAATAACTGCCAGATAAGCCAAAGCTGACAATGCCAGAGTGACTGCACAGGATGGGGACAGTTACGCCACTCAGATGAACCTCTTAGGGACCTGCATCCTGCTCAGAGCAGGGTTGGGAATGGGGGGAATGCAGGTTGGCCCTTACAAGAAGAGAATTAAGTCTATAGTCAGCATAGGGCTGTGGAAATGTTTCACAGTAAGAAAAATGTAAACAAAAGCCGTACTCATAATCTTCATGAATTTGAGTGCCTTCCTAAAATCTTCATCACATACAGAGAGAGAGAGAGAGAGAGAGAGAGAGAGAGAATAAATGAATGAATCTCCCCAGAGGAATCTCCATACAGCTTTTGGGAAAGATGACTAACAAAAACTACAAATGTTTAATGTGTGTTGCATGAGGTCTTAACACACTGTGAAGTGACTAGCTCTACCAAGCTAATTAACATGTCAGTCTCTTCCAATAGCTACCACGGTTCTGGTCTGGTCTGGTTTTTTTGTGGTGAGAATACTGGAGATCTGTCCTTAGTTAGTTTCAAGAATGCAGTATGTTATGAACTAGCCAGTACCCCCAGAGCTCCCTAAGACTAAACCACCAACCAAAGATCACACACGGTGGGACTCATGGCTCCAGCTGCATATGTAGCCGAGGATGGCCTAGTCAGACATCAATGGGAGGAGAGGCCCTTTGTCCTATGAAGGATCTATCTATGTCCTAGTGTCGGGGAATGCCAGGGCCAGGAAGAGGGAGTGGGTGGGTTGGTGAGTAGAGGGGAAGGGAGGGTGTTTTTAGGAGGAGAAACCAGGAAAGGGGATAACATTTGAAATGTAAATAAAGAAAATATCCAATAAAAAACAAAGAATGCAGTATGTTAACTAGAGCCATGATGCTGGAGTCTCTAGAACTATTCATCCCCAAGTAACCAAAACCCTGACCAAGATCTAGTCCTTTACCTGACCATCCCTGGAAAACACCACACTGCTCTCTAATTCTAGATTCATGCTTTTCTAGATTCACGCTTTTAAGCTCCACAGTTAATCGATACCTGTAGCACTGTGTTACACCTTAGGGCTGTCCACCTTATCTACACTGTCACCCTCAGGTTTGTTTTAGGTTCCGGTCCCAGGTTACACTCGGAACAATTGAAACAGACACAGGAGAATGCATGTCATTCTGGGTACTTGGCCAGGCGTCACACAGCAAAGATAACACCAGTGTTATTCTTTTGGAATAGTTGCTACCTGGCGCCATCTTGCCTATCTGGCAGAATTACAAGACTTGGAGCTTTACAGTAGCTGTGACCCTGTGCTGACCCCTGGAGCTTCCTGACAGGGACTTGTTCTTTGGGGGTCTGTCTAACGGCTGGTCAGTCCTGGTGAGCACACATTTCCATCCTAGCATCAGGAATGGCTTTTGCTTCTCTAACTGGTCTGGCTAGCATACTCCTTATCTTTGGGGTATTTGGGGAGCAGTGCTCCCTTGGCTAAATTCTACTCTGCGTAATATAATGTCTCCTAAATAAATATTAGTAAACCCTTGGGAACCACCACTTCTATTATTTAAAATTTCTCCTTCACCAATATGACATTTTCTTTGTGTGTTCATCTATAAGAATATAGCTAGGCCTTTTCTGTTATCTTGACTCCAGCCAAAGAATTCCATTAGCAACAGGAATGCAGATAACTTCAGCACAGTAGTGTCTGTCCTTTAATGTGTACCCAGAAGTAGGACTGTTGCACTATCTATAATTCTAGCTTATCTTTCTTTGAGGAACCTCTGTACTTTCCATGGGACTGAAAGAAATATTCCTTGTAAGACTTTTATGTAAATATTTACATACAGAGAGAGAGAGAGAGGGAGGGAGAGAGAGGGGGGAGGGAGAGAGGAGGGGGAGAGAGGGAGAGAGAGAGAGAGAGAGAGAGAGAGAGAGAGAGAGAGAGAGAGAGAACCTTTGCTTACCTAACTGCTGTGTTCAGGGATCTGAACAGCCTGAAACAGTGATTTCCTCTCCTCTTCCTTCATTTCCTGTGTGCCAGTTCTTCTCAGACTAACCAAATGAATTAAGACTGTGAAGTTAGATCCCAGCCAGTTTGGGAAAGACAGTTACCAGCTAAGTAATAAAAACCAAATGTACCGCCTGCATCTGTGTGTATATTCAGTGTGCTACCAACATAGGGCTGTGAAAATATTCCACAGTCAGGAAAATATACTATATGTATCTTCTAAGTACACTCTCTTTGCTAGGAGTAAAGTTTGCCTTGTCTGGCCAAGGGTGGTAGCTCTTTTCTTAGCAATCCTGAACTTCTTTCCGATGGCACACATCACATTTCCAGTAAGTGGGTACAAGAGGTATTTTCTCCATACAGAAAGTCTTGTTAACATGACTTTCTGTTCTAATTGTTTTATTATTATCATTATTACTATTATTACTATTACTATTACTATTATTTAGTGTGTGTGTGTGTGTGTGTGTGTGTGTGTGTCTGTGTGTCTGTGTGTCTGTGTGTCTGTGTGGTATGCAAAAGAAGGTCAGAGGACAATTTTCAGAAATGGTTCTCTTTCCACTGTGGATTCTGGGAGTCAAACTCGGGTGCTCAGACCCGCACAGAAAATACTTTTACCTGCTGAGCCACAGCACAATCCTGATTCAGAAGTCTTCTTATTAGTGCACTGTGTGCTGGAAACAGCCCTTTTCATCTGTGTGGCTCAGAGTCAGGATCTGGAATGCTGAGTCAACTGTTTAAAAGCGGAGATGATCTCAGTGGGTCTCTTGAAGCCATCCTTACTGCCATAGCCTGTGTGTGTGTGCATCTCATCCAAACCATCACAAATGGTAAATTACATTTTTTAAATCAAACAAAGTTTATTATGAAAAGATTTTAACAGATTTAAATTCAATAGGATGGTTCGCACCAAGTATGGGTGTGGGCTTCTTGAGAGAGAGGGTTGTCTCTATGTGTTTATTTTACTGTACTCTTTATGTAAATGAAATGTTTTACCTGCATGTATATTTATCCATCATGTGCACAACCGCTGCCTTCGAAGGCCAGAAGAGTGTGATCACTAATCTTGGTTGTCAATTTAAACACATCTAGAATCAGCTAGGCATAGCTATGAGATATTATTCTTGATTGAGTCACTTGAGGGTGAGAACTTACGGTTAGCATTCCTTCTGGGCTCCACCCCACAGTTATACCTGACTCCTCTTCTTTCTCTTGCCCTCACTCTCTTCATCTCTTCCCTTTCTGTGCCTTCTCTCCCCATCCCCTCCCTGCTCTCTCTCCATGTGCTCATGGCCGGCCTCCTCTCTCTCTCTCTTTCTCTCTCTTTCTCTCTCTTTCTCTCTCTTTCTCTCTCTCTCTCTCTCTCTTTCTCTCTCTTTCTCTCTCTCTCTCTCTCTCTCTCTCTCT
>NC_034591.1:163124417-163127556 GCF_900095145.1 Mus pahari
TCTCTCTCTCTCTCTCTCTCTCTCTCTCTCTCTCTCTCTCTCTCCCCTTTCTGTCTCTAATACTCCTCAACTCCCCTCCCCATGCCCTAAATAGACTCTATTCCATACTACATCCATCCTATGGCTGGTACGTCAGAGGGAAGGGATGCCTCTGCATGGGCCCGCAGAGGCACCCCTTTCGCCCACCGTGCCACGCCTCTACCAAACAGATCCTGGCTTGCTTGCTTTCTTTTTTATAAAACATAACACTCTTACCCTAAGTCCTGAACATCTGAAGTGGTCAAGAAGACCCACCTTAAATCTGGGCCACCTTCTGGTGGCAGCTCACTTACATAAAGGGGCATGGAAGAAGGAGGCTTCTGCATTTTGCCTGTTTGCCCACACTCCTGCTGTTCCTGCCTGCAGCTAAGGAGTTCCTTTGCTGGCATTAGAACCAACCTCTTCAGGATTCCAACATGCACTGAAGACCAGCTGAGACATCCAGCCTCTGGACTGAGCGACTATCAGATCCTTGGCCTTTCTACTGGGAGACAGCCATTGCTGGACTAGCCAGACCACAGCCTGAAAGTCAAGTCATGTTAATAAATCATACATATACATACACATACATAATTCACTCTTTCATTTCTGTTCCTCTGGGGAACCCTAATATGAAGAGGGTGTCAGATCCCCCTGGAACTGGAGGTACAGATGGTTGTGAGCCTCCATGTGGGAGCTGGGAACCAAACCCTGGGTACACTGAAAGAGCAGCCAGTACTCTTAATCACTGAGCCATCGCTTCAGCCCTGTCTTTATATGCATTTGACCACAATATAAAAAAAAAAAGAGGGGGAGATGTTTTCTGGGCTATTGAGATGACTCGGTGCGTGAAGGTACCTGCTGCCAAGCCTGATGACCAGAGGCGAATCTCCAGGATCCACAGAGTAGAAGGCAAAACTGACTCCTGCAAATAATACTCTGTTCTCTACACACACTCTAACACATGTGTACATGCACACACACACACACACACACACACACACACAGACCACAGAGAGAGAAAGGGAGAGACAGACAGACACACATGTAATTTTTAATTTTTTTCCTCACAGATCCATAATGAACAGCTACCTTGTAGACAAAGATTACTAGGCGATAATACCTGACCATAGAAGTCACCTAGATTCTCAGGGGAAATATTCACACTTCACTCCCTGAAGAAAATAACATGCTCTAGTTCCCTCCACTCAGCAGTCAGCAGTCTGTGCTCTGTGGGGCATCTTATAGGATAGTGAATGGTTTTTGCACTATTTATGAAATAATAAGAAATGACAGAGATCATCACATAACCATTTAAATGTTTATATGTGATTTTCACTACCTCATATGGTAAAGATAGGTTCTCATAATCCAACTGACCTGAAAATTTTTTTTTTAGTTTCTTTAGAGCTATGAGGTTGGAGACTTAGCACCATGGTAGTGTTTACCTAGCATATACAAGGCCCTGGTTTCAGTCCCCAGCACGCATAGACACATACACACACACACACACACACACACACACACACTGGTGCAGACATGCACAATAGCTGTAAAGCAGCTGTGGAATCTCAAGCCAGCACAGACCACAAACTATCCAAATATTGAACATACAAAGTTGTTGCTGAGGTCAGCAGTTGACACTTGCAATCCCAGCACTAGGAAGACTGAGGCAGGAGGACCACTGAGAGTTTGAGGACAGACACTGTCTCAGACAAAAGTGCAGGACAGCCCAGGCCCAGATTCTGGTCTTTGAGTTGGCCCTACTCAAAATCTACCTCATCTGTGAACTGCTGGAGCACGCGAAAGGGCAGGTCCTGCCACTCCAAAGCTGCAGGATCTCCATGACACAGGGCAACAACAAGTAAGGATCCCGTATTGATAGTGCAGCAGAAGCCAGAGGCCTCAAATCAGACCAATGACTCATGCAGTGAACATTTCCAAGTAGAGATGTGCGGGCAAAAGGGTGTACTGTGGGACACACTGAGACACCGCAGCTTCTGAGATGTGATGTTTTCTATGCTTTGTTTTGTTTTAGGGTTTTTTTTCTAGGGTGGTTAGGTTGCAAGGGCAGAGGGTGGATTGAAGAGATGAGTGAGACTGTGGTACATGATGTGAAATGCACAAATAATCAATTTAAATTTTTTTTTAAGTACAGGAGAGACAAAGAGGAGCACTCAACTTCTACATATGGAGTTCCCCCTTCACACGATAACTAACCGAGCACCTAGTTGATTTAATCCCATGGTAGAAAGTGAGAACTGGCTTCACAAAGCTGTACTCTGCATGCTTGTTGTGACACAGGTACACACATACACACACACACACACAAATACACACACTAATAAAAACACAACAAAAAATAAATAAAATGGACTCAGCTGCTTGCACCCCGACCTACATTATTTGGAATGTTGAGTATCAAGACTCCCTTGTTTGTCTTAAGCAGCTTCCATTATGTAAGAAATGCATTGCTCTGGTCCGTTTTTCAGTATGAGACGCACTTAGACTTACAGAAAAGCAGAAGGGCCAGGCTCCCCTCTCCCCTTCCTAGCAGCTGGTGACCTCTTATCTCGAAACTCTGCTACATGATTGAGCCCACAATCAGAAAAGGAGCCATCTCAAGCCCCAAAATTATTAAATGAGGCTTTGCATCCAAAACCCTGTGTATGGGAAGCTTGAAAAGGTGGTGATGCTGGGTTGTAAATCTCTAAATTCCCGGCCTACGGGGGAAAAATGATAGGAATTTCTTTTGATCAGATCAGGGACTTTTAAAAAAACATCCTCGATGCTGCCATCACTTTCTTCAAAACGGTCTGTTAAATCTGCTTCACTTGCTTCGTGTCTTGAATTTGTTACAATGGAGTGAGGCTCTTTTTCCCAGTGATTGCCCTGACCGTGGTGGAATGGTGGATTCTTCAGGGCACATAACACTATATTGACAACCCATCTCAATGAATTAAGTCCTGCTATACTGAGCTGGACTGTTTTTCTCAGTTTTACTCAAATGTCAATTCTAAATGCTAATTCGGACATGAGTTCCCTATTTCTTGGACTTAGTGTCTTTTTCTTTCTTTTTTTTTATTAGATATTTTCTTTATTTACATTTCAAATGCTATCC
>NC_034591.1:163128752-163130997 GCF_900095145.1 Mus pahari
AAGAACACTGAACCATCTTTCTCCAGTCCACATATCTTATTTTTCAAGTCATCAAATTAAACAAACTGACTGAAGCAATACATGACAAAATGCCTGGTTTTATAACTGGTATCTTGTTAAACATGTTTAAATTTTCAGGTTAACCCCCAATCCCTGCAATCATTAAAAATTGTTCTTTGGAAACAAAATGTTATCCTTTTCTCTTGTTAAATTGTATATATAAACAATGTATTTGTTAGCAGCATCACCAGTTGCCCATAAACTTAGCCACTGAGACACGGTTCCTAAGGGCGAGAAGTCCAGGAGTGGCATAGGCGTCTTAGTGCTCTATTCTAAGAGTAGTTTCTGAAGACCTGAGAAGGATGAAGCAGTTACCACACTCCTGTATCCATCTACAGGAAGCTGAAGACTTAGATAAATGGGCCTCTTCACAGAGCAGCTGTGACAGGGCTCCAATCAGAGCAAATGATACAGTGTAGAGACAGGAAGAGACAGCATCCACCCAAGGTGGAAGTCACAGGATTTTATGACAGAATCTTTAAAATGTCCTACTATGATGTCACCTGTTTGGTATTATCATGTATAAGACAATTGGACAGGAAGATCACTGGCAATCTGTGGTACTGTGATAGGCAGCCTATTTTGGTTGAATGGGGCTTGCTCCAGTGACCCAATAGAGAAATATACAAAGGACAGAAAGGCGAGCCATGTTCCCAGAATCAGGTGCCATCCATAATTCTGTGAACATCAGTCACACAGACAATGTCCCAAGCTTCTGGCATTCTGGCTAGACTCCACCCCCACAGTTACCTGACTATAGCCAGGTGTGCTCCTCCCCACAGTTACCTGGCAACAGCAAGATAGGCCAGCTTACTATATGATGGGCTGCCTGGCCCCTGCTCTCTTTAAGCCCTCACCTTTCTTATTCTCTAGCCCTTCTCTCTTTCCCTTCCCCCCTCTCTCCACGTGGCCATGACCGGCCTCTCTCTCTTTCTACCTTCGCTCTTTCCCCCCGCCTTTCTACAATAAAGCTCTAAAACCATAGACTGTCTCTGATCCTCAAGGCCCACCATGCTTGAATGATGGGATGGGCGCCATGTCTAACCTCCCACCAGAAGGCCATCCTGTGCTCCAGCCATGGTCCTGACCAAGGACTCTCGCCCGCATGGGAACCATCAAGTGCCCCCTCTCCTCCCTTCTGCCCCAGGGCCCTCATTCTGTTCTCAGCGCTTCAGGTTCTCATCCAGCGTGGGATGCCCAAGGCTGAGAACCTGGTACCAAGGGCTGCCCCTTGTCCACCACCCGCTGAGTGGGGCCAGTGGCTTAACACAGCCAGATGCCCACCCAGGGCCTCGTGGGAAGCTTGTGGCAGTCTTCCGCATCTGCCCGCCCAGAGCACCAGAACTCTGGCAGGACGTGGGTTCTCTCCCACTCCCCTTTCCCCCACACCCACAGCCCCACAGCAATCCATCTTAGAATCACTGGGATCCATCTTGGAATCAAGGAATATCATCCAGCAGACAGTGCATACCAGCAACCTAGCACTGTGATGATAGATGGGGCAGAAATAAGTATATCCTTAGAGCTTACTGGCCAGCCAGTCTAGTCAATGAGCTCTAGTGAAGAGACAATGTTTTAAGGGGGAGGGGGAGGTGCTGGGGAGATAGTTCATAGGTTGAGAGCACTAGCTACTCTTCCAGAGGTCCTAAGTTCAATTCCCAGCAACCACATGGCGGCTCACAACCCTC
Source organism: Mus pahari (assembly GCF_900095145.1). Lineage (NCBI taxonomy): Eukaryota > Metazoa > Chordata > Mammalia > Rodentia > Muridae > Mus > Mus pahari. The sequence goes on from NC_034591.1 coordinate 163,130,501, forward strand.
TATAATGAGATCTGGCACCCTCTTCTGGCATGCAGGCAGAACACTGTTCACATAAGAAATACATCTTTTTTTTTTAAGTGAGAACTGAAGATACCCAATGTTAACCTCTGGTCCTCATGTTCTTATGCACACACGTACATATACACATGCAAAATGCTCTTCCAATCCCTGAACATGGAATCCTTTTCTATTTTTTCTATCTTCAGTTTCTTTAACCAGTGGGGTTTTTTTTTGTTGTTGTTGGTTTTTTTTTAGATATTTTCTTTATTTACATTTCAAATGCTATCCCGAAAGTTCCCTATACCCTCCCCCGCCCCTGCTCCCCTACCCACACACTCCCACTTCTTGACCCTGGAGTTCCCCTGTACTGGGGCATATAAAGTTTGCAAGACCAAGGGGCCTCTCTTCCCAATGATGGCCGATTAGGCTATCTTCTGCTACATATGCAGCTAGAGACACGAGCTCAGGGGATACTGGTTAGTTCATATTGTTGTTCC
>NC_034591.1:163134680-163150029 GCF_900095145.1 Mus pahari
GGGGGAGGAGGGAGAGAGAGAAGGTCTAAAGATGAGAGTAAGAAAGGTGAGAGCTTAAAGAGAGGGGGGGGACAAGCAGTTCCTTTAATGGTGGGCTGGGCTATCAGGTAGCTGTGGGGACGAGCATACCTGGCTATAGTCAGGTAGCTGTGAGGGTGGAGTCTAGCCAGAATGCCAGGAGCTTGGGACATTGTCTGTGTGACTGATAGTCACACACCTCTCCTGGGGGGGGGGGTGTGCTGTGAGGGCAGTGGGGAGGGGCTGTGGGGGCGGTAACTTCGACAAGAGCCAGGGATCCACGAGACATAATCTAACACCTTCCTTCCCATGTAGGTGGAAATCACCACAAGTGGGTCCCCTGGGATTCAAGACCTATGATCGACTGGAGACCAGGCTGTCTGTGCGCAGCCTACTGCCCCACACAGAGCCCTCCATTTCTTTCTCTTGCCTAATTTCTCAGGCTAGGCCTTCCAGAGCTAGTAAAACATCTAAAGTTAGCACCCTTGTCTTATTCCTGTTCTCAGAAGAAAGGCTTTCAAACTTCCCCCATTTAATAGTGTTACCTGAACTTAACAGAAATGGAACTCTGTTGAGGCAAATTCTTGCTATACTTGACTTAAAGTTTTATCACTGAAGGATGTTAAATTTTATCAAATACTTTTCTACTTTTGGTGAAAAGACGATGGTTTTGTCCTGTTAGCATGTTATTTGACCACAGAATATAATCCTATTCAGAGATGCTATTCAATTCAGCTTTTATTACTTAAATGTACTCATTTACTTTTGAGATGGTCTTACATCACCCAGGCTGACCCTTAGCTCCCTGTGTAGACAAGGATGACCTTGAACGTATGATCTTCCTGCCTACTACCAAGTGCTGGAATTACAGGCATGTGCAACCATGTCCAGCTAGAAAGGTGTAGTGCAGGTTGGTCTCAAACTAGTGTTCCTCCTGTCAGATCCTCTTTACCATTTGCTTCCAGAAAGCACTACCGCGGCCTGCAGAAGCACTGCCATGCTCTCTGTGTTCATGATGGAACATGTGGGCTCTGACTTCCTCTCAGTGCCCAAAGCCCCCTTGTCCCAGGTCCTAGAAGCCAGGAAAGCACACCAATGAGTTATCACCTCCAGAAAACAATCCCACAGAGCAGACAGAGTTCACACGAATGAGTTATCACCTCCACACTCCAGAAGACATCCCACAGAGCAGACAGAGTTCAGTTCCTGGGAATTAGCCCACATTTTATTTTACAGTACATTCATAAAAGTTCCTGCATTTCCAAGGTAACCAGATCACATTCCGGTTAGCACTTCTGGTAATAAAAATCATACAATGACTCTGGCTTTAAAAAACAAGGTATGGTGATGTGCAGGAATATGTCTTCCCTTTAATACTGCAGATGACAATTCACCACAAAATAACATCTCCAAAACCCATGCCCCCCGGGATCCAGTGTGAAGGCATACTACCTATGTTACAATTAAACCACAGAAGACATGGGAGAAAATTGACTACTTCAGAGGACTAAAACCCCTACAATGCAATCTTTCCCTTCTAACTGCTGGGGGACATGCAGCTTTGGTGCTAACCCTGAAAAATGAGAGATGGCAAAATACAGGGTAATTTCTCTCTGAAACATATGGCTTTTTTATAGCTACTTCTGAAAAAAAAATTAAATAACCTAAATTTAAAAAAAATACAAGATTTGTAATTCAGAAATCACCTAGAAAATCCTTCCAGTTGCTGATGGAAATTTAAGCTGCAGGTGTTTCACACAAACAAAACCTGTGTCACATCCAGAAATATGTCCAACCCTGATAACATATCTTCATTTTGCCCAATGAAAGCACAGTGGTTCATATTCTGCTCTTGAACAGTTCAGGAAAAGCCATCTGCAATACTGACATCATCATCCACCTGCATACCCAGCTGACCGAGAGACCAACCCTTGAAGAATTTATAAAAAAACAACCAAGCAATAATAAAGACTAATAAGCTAAATCAGGCTGGAGAGATTTCAGACTGTGAAAAGCAGATGGTTAAATTAGATCTGTTGGGTCTTTTTACTAAATAAAAAAAAATAATCTACCATTTGTCGTGGCTGTAACTCCAACCCCTTAGAAGCTGAGGGCGGGCTGCCACAAGTCTGAGGTCAGCCTAGGCCACAGAGTGAGTTCTAGTCCAGCCAGAACTACAAAGCAAAACCCAGCAGCTGGGTGTGTTAACAGTGGCCAGGAGGCTGAGTCAGGACTGCAATCTTGAGGCCAACCTGGGTTGCATACAGAGACAGACTCTATCTTACAAAGAAAAGGAGGGAGAGCTGAAAGGAGAAAGAAAAAAAAAAAAAAACATATAAAATGTTTTGGGCCCTGTCGTCCAACATGGTTGGAATGGTAACTGCTGACCAAGCCCCCACCCAGAAATCACCTTCTGCTTACAACCTCGGTGTGCTGTCATATTTGGATGCCCACTACCCCTGCAGTATCATTTAAGCACATGATTCATAAGACCTTCAGTCTTTCTGCTAAGCCCAGTGACTAACGAGTCCCTGCTGCTGGCTGCCGAAGAGGTGGGTAAAGCCTGAACTTAGCAGGTTATCAATATTATCAATACACTTGTGATCCTGAAAGAACCATCATCCCATTCAAGAGGGGAAAAGTGATGGAAAACGGAATTTAACAGTTCTTAGGATAACCACAGATGTCTTGTGAAAAACCAGAGCCTAAATCCCAAGCCTTGAAAGAAGCCTCTGGGCACAGGGAGGTTGAAGGAAGCAAGGATGCTTCTGAAGCCAGAGACCTGCACAACCTGCCCGACAGTCAACTCACGGAGTAAAATGCAGAATGAAATGACATAACCAAGGTTTATAGGATACCTAGAAATATGTTTTATGCTTTAAAAAAATTGCAATGCACTCCAAAAAAATTTTTTTCTGATTATTCATGTACAACAGAAGGCACTGTTATCTGCATAAATCCACTGATTCGTCATGGCAAAAACCTGAGACATGCGCCAATACACAAGTCTAACCCCTCAGCGTTCAGCCTTGAGAGCAGACGCTTTGTCCTTTCCAATCAATGACTCTGCTTTTTTCAAAATTTCATACATTACAGTAGCTGTTAAAAATATATATATTCCAGGGTAAGAAGGGTCAAGGAAAGGGAGAGCAGGTCGGTGGCTGCCTGATGCCAATGACACGGCTCCTTATTTCCCACTTGGCCCTCAACCCGTGTACTAAGCAGCAGTGGTGATGCCGATCGGTGTGAACGGTGGACGCGCCTTCCAGTTGTTGCTGGGAGCGACTCCAAAATTAAACGCAGAGAAGATGCTCTTGTCCTCAAATGTGAAACTGCCCTGCTATTAAGAAGAAAAAAAAAAGTGAGGAGGGATGACATGAAAGGTTGCTTCAGGTGAGAGTATTGAAAGTAAACTTAAAGAACCAGCCTTTTATGATAGTAGGCTCTTTTGTTTTGTTCCAGACAGGGCCTCGTGTAGCTCAGACTGGCCTCTAACTTGCTATGCAACTGAGGATGGCCTTAACTCCTGATCGTCCTGCCTCCACACACCCAAGTGCTGGGATTACAAACACCATCCTCCCTCCCAGGCCTGCCTCTTTCTATGGATTTACAACTTGAGAAGAGCTTGGTTCCTGCTATTAGTTTGCCACCTAACTAAAACCCTTTTGCTAGCATAAGAGACGTGTAAACAGCTCTGAAGCTGCAAACCTGTCTCCAGACACAAAGAGGGGTAGGGGGAGGAAGACAAGGAGGAGGGATAGAAGGGGGAGGAAGAGGAGGAAGAAGAGGAGGAGAAAGAGGAGAAGGACTAGGATTGTAGCTCACCAGCTCACTAGTAGATTATTTGCTCAGCATATACAAAGCTGAGTTCAAACCCCAGCACCTCAAGTAGAAAGAACGAACAACCGTTCAGCCCAGGGATAGCAAAGTAGTAACTAGCGCATACAGATAAAAATAAATTAAGAGGACTATGCATTCAGGTCAGCCTAGCTACATGGCAAAACCCTGCCTTAAAAACAAAACAAGCACAGCTATATGACAGTGGAACTCTTCATTATCATGAAGGGCTCATTTCATGAAGCCATTTTAATCATGTAAGCCAGATGGTGGCCCTCAGACACACAACTCCAATATGAAAAGGATGGGCTGACCTGCCAGTGTCCTTCGGTGCTCTGCCAATGTGTACACCTCCTGCAGCTTTCTTTTCTGATCCTCACTGAGTGGTGCCACCAGCAGCTGGTACCAGGCAGCATCCCGATTCTGCACAGCTACAGCATTTCAGAGGGTTTAGAGGAGAAAAGAGAGCCAGTGACCATTATTATCTCAGGAAAGGTCAGCAGCATGACCAAATCACAATGAGATTATGTCAGACAGTAAGAGGCCGGGTCCTGAGTCTGATCCTGACCGTCATTTCTGAGGACCTACTTGATGCCCAACTATGAGGAGCCCCAAGGAAAATAACTTTTACAAATCAGTGGCTTCTCCAATTCTAGAATATTCTATTCTATTCTTTTTCTATCTTCTTCTGGAAGTTTCCCAACTATTCCCTAAAAATCTGACACAGGGAGACATCAGGGCTCCCTTGTTACCATCCTCCTTGGACTCTGCATACTGTCTTCCACACCAGCTCTGTTTCTGCACTGCGGGCTCAAGCCTGCACCCTTGCACAAAATCCTTCCCTTCTCTTCCCAGACTTTTCCAGATAAATATTTTAAATTTAGCACAACTGAAGCAAAGTTTAAAGTCCTTCTAAATGCTCGCAATCCTCCATTTCTCTCACTAGCTCTATTGGCTCTCGGGAAGCCACTACAGACCTTTCACATCTGTAACCATGCCCAGCCCACATCCAGTGCTCTGCCTGTCTCTTAAAACCTCTGCCTACATACTCCCCCTCTCCAGTTCCATACTGTAGTCCTGATCTAACAACCTCACATTGCCTGAGTTCCTCAAGATTATGCACTTTGCACCTAATAACCCCCGAAGTAAACCACCGCATCATGTTAAAACTTTTAAAAAAAAAACACTCCACTCTGCACTGGACAAAGGGTGCAGATCCAAGGCAGCCACCCTCAGTCCTGCCCTCCTTCCTAGGAACTTCTCAGAGGCTCCCCCCCCCCCGGTAGTCTGTCCAAGTTGTCTACAGATAGCCATAACCCCACCAAAGAGCTTCTAAACTGTTGTGCATACTCAGGTTACACTTGAGACCCAAAAGCTGTTGAGGAGGGGGTCGGATGCATGCCATGTCTACAGACAGACATCTTGGAGCATCCTTTCCTATACTTGTGGCAAAATTAAATAATGGTGGTGTGTTATGTTGGCATTGCATAGCTGGGAAAAATACTGCACACACGAGAATCTTAAGCATCTAATAGAAATAACAACCACAGAAACACCATAAAATGATTAACAGACATTAGTTAAGGGTTTGTTTGGTTTTTTTTAGTACAACTATTAGACTAATAATTTGCTAAGTGTTTCATTGGCTTATTTTTCAGTTTTATCTGTAGGGAAGAAGTGAAGTTCTGAGTCAAATGTGTATCACTGACATGAGTTCAGCCATGTCAAGGACTCCAGTGCCTCAGCCCCACGGGAAGGCAGAGCTTTCTGAGAATGAGGCTCAGAGAATGGCAAAGCCTCCCTTGAGTCCATGTGCAAATATTGACAGTGTGTGCAGAAAATGTCCGCCACAGCTCCTCTCAACAACTGCCATCCAGTGTTTACAACTTGAGGATGCTCCTTAAGAGGAAGAAATTTATTCTACGCAGATGATCTAAACCTGAATCCTGTTCAGCAGTACACGATAACCTAGCCTCCCTGTTCAACTGTTTGCCATAAACTCACTGAGCTTCAGGGGTGCTGCAGCCTCTTTATCGGAAAGCCCAGCCCACCTGATCCCAGGTGTGTCTGTGTCTGTATGTCTGTTATTTCTTCATCCTGCTGCGGTGGCATTGGTCCTGTGCTCCCCATTCATATCTCCCCTTTTATACAAGGCCTGCGGACACATGTAGCTTTAAGGAATCTTATAACTTATAGTGTTATTTTCTGTATAAAATCAATAAGTTAATGTAGACAAGCACTGCTTTTATCAGGTCTTGCCCTCTGTTTCTTCCCATATGCATCTGGAATAATTAATAGGCTCATAGCTACAGTGTTTAAGCACGACATGCCTGGACCAGTTTATTTACACATGTAAAAATGGCTATTTGTGAGTTTGTGCAGTGGCAGCAGCAGGGCACCTCCCACTGCACCATCAGGACACCGAAGAGAAAGGTTAGGATGGAGAGAGAGAGATGCAGGTGGAGCCCAAGCCCACCCCTGCCAAGGAAGATGTGAAGCCAAAACAGGCCAGGGAAGAGGATAAATCCTCAGACAAAAAAGTGTGAACACAAGGGCAGAGGCAAGCAAAAGACAGACAGGTTGAAGTGGCTGACCAGCAAACTCCAGATCTGCCTATAGAAAATGAAGATTCTCGAGGCCAGGGTATGGCCTCTGAAGTACAAGAGGAAGAAGCCGAGTCCAACCAAGCACCCATCATGTCTGTCAGTGGTCCTTGCTCCATTCTTGTACAATCCAGAGGAATATTTTTATCAACTATTTTGTAAATGCAAGTTTTTTAGTAGCTCTAGAGACGTTGAAAAGGTGAGGGAATCCCACCTCATCCCATTTAAAACTCCTTGGTCCTTGCTCTGTCAGAACTGTAACACCCTGGTCATGGCAGTCCATTTTCCTAACACTTGTGATAATATGCTATGTAAGATGGAAATTCTGAGGATGTTCTGTATGCGGCATAAAACTGTGAGTTGGTGGAACTAAGGACTATGAGCATCTGGTTGTTAAGTGAGGTCTTAAAGAAATTTGCCAAGTCTGAGTCTGGAACATAACTGGATTTAAGTTCAAAGAGAAACAGCATATGGCTCTTCATGTGGTTATGTCGACCCAGCGTGTGCCTCTTCATGTGGGTAGGTGGACACAGTGTATGGCTCTTGGGTATGTGAACACAGTGTGTGGCTCTTCATAGTTTGGGTACGTATGTTAAGAACTGAAATGTCTATGTACCCTGCTCATGGACCAATAAAGGTCTCAGTTGTGAAAGAGATGGGGAAAGGGCAATTCGTGCTTGAGTCTGAACAAGATACGCTACAGTGTCTAAAATGACTCCTATGAAGATTTGCAGGCTCACCCTGATGCTAACGCTACACCATGGGAACTTAGGACAGCTTTTGAGAGAGTTTTTGAGCTACCTTTATTTTCATTTTAAATAACTTTGGTTATTTCTAAAACAAAAGATAAAAATGTAAAAGTCTATACCAATATGGGGGCAGATCCCAAAACAACTTCTAACAGGAAGAAATTAAAGATGTTTAAAAGAATACCTTAAAGTTTGGGGAATGGGGTCAGGGGAATGACAGGTGAAGACATACTCAGCAGAGCTTGTGTAAAAAACTGGTATTCATCCACGCTGTTGTCGAGGTCCAGTGGGGTGCTGAAGCCCTCGAGGGCTGTCTCCTCCACCACTTCTTCATCCCAGTCATCATCCTCCTCCTCCTCACTCCTGCCAATTTGTGACTGCATAGCTTGAGCGCTTACACTTGTCTCTTCCTCCTCCTCACTGGAAATCTCCTCTGTGGATGAAAAGCAAGGATTACAAAAAAATTCTGGAAATACAAGACCACCACAGAATCTATCTACAATTATAAACTTTCATCTTTACTGCAGTGGCTGGCTTTACTGACTGGCTCACCCTCTTCACTCAGTGGCTCTGACTGAACACTGCTAATGCTGCACCATGGTCACCCTAGTCAGGTCCAAGCACTGATTAACTGCAGAGTCCCCATGTTCTTCTGATGGGAAGAAAAGCAGAATGGTCCCCCACCCAGGTGTGTTTTCAGCAGCAATGACTTCAACTCTCTTAATCATTAAGTAAACAATTATAAAGTGCTCCGAAATCCCCCCCAAGAGGTCATTTCTGCTAACACAAATAATGACGCAAACATGTCGAGAAAAATAAAGTGCTTGGCTGTATTTAACTTGAAAAGTTAAGCCACGGCTGTAGTGACAGCTCTGTCAGTAAGGAGTGCACACTGCAAAAGTGTGAGGGCAACCCACAAAACCCATATTCAAAACAAAAACACAACACAACACAAAACAACAACAAACCTGCCAAGCATGGCAGCATGGCTTGTAATCTGAGTGGATCCCTAGGCCTGCCCTCGTCCCACCTAGCCTAGCCTACTTGGTGAACCCCAAACTAATGAGAGACTCTGTCTCAAAAACAAACAACAAGCAATCAAGAGAGATAATGTCTTAGGAGCAACCTCTGAGACTGTCCTCCAGCCTTCTCACGGACATGCACACGTGTGTACATGTCACACACACGAAAACACACTCACAAAGGAAGCCAAAATACACGCCACCCAATTTCAGTTCTGCTTTGTTCCAAGAGGTTAGGCAAGAATTGCAGCTGGCTATGAAGCCAGCGGGGAGCACAAGCAGTACAAATCGACTGAGAGAAAAAGCCCAGAACCAACACAACCAAAGCAACAATCCTTTAAAATCAGTCCCACAAAATATGCAAGGCTTGCCCTTGAGAGGCTGATGCAGGAGGGTCGGGAGTAGTTCAAGGCCAGCGTCAGCTACATAGTGAGTTCGAGGCCACCTTGTCTCAAAAAAAAACTAGTTAGCAAGTCATCCAAACAGTGAATGGGCAATGGATCTGAACTGACACTTTAAAAAATCAATCAGTGCAAATGACCAATAAATGTGGGAAAACATTAAACAACAGTAGCCGTCAGGGAAATGCAACTCAACGTTTAGTTTCCATTTCAGCCCTGTCTGAATGGCAGTCATTAAGAAAACAAGCAATAGGGGCTGGAGTTCAGTGGTTAACAGTACTGACTGCTCTGCCATAGGACCCAGGTTCTATTCCCAGCATACACACGGGGGCTCACAACCATTTATAACTCCAGTTCTAGGGAACCCTCTTCTGACCTCTATGTACTCTTAGACAAAAAAAAAATCTTAAATATAAAAAAAAAAAAATTAAAAAGAAACAATAAAGAGTGCTAGTGATGAGAGAAAAAGAGAGCCCTTCTTCTTCACTATTGGAAATGTGAACTAAGCCAGCCATTGGAAAGTTAGTAATAAAAATTGTTCAAAAAATTAAAAATAAAACTTTTAGCCAAGTGTGGTGGCTCAGGACTATAGTCTCAACACTTAGGAGACAGAAGTAGGAGGATCACTGCAAGTTCAAAGCAACGCTTCACCTACATAGTGAGCTCTAGGACAGCTATAGCTACATAGCTTGTCTCAAAACTCCAAATCAGGCTGGTAAATGTACTTACCAAATATGCCTGATGACCTGAGTTCAATCCCTAGGACCCTCATAAAGGTAGCAGACACATACACACAAATTAAAATTTTAAAATAATACTTTTGAAGAACACCTAAACCAACCAACCAATCAGTCAATATCCCATATGATTCAGATATATCATTTATGGATAAATACCTAAAGAATCAAAGCCACCTACTACAGAAATATCTACATACCCAAGTTCATGGCAGGCATCAGTATTCACAATAGCCAAACAATGACATCAGCCTAGGTGTCCCGCAACAAATGAGCGGATGTAGAAACTATGGCAAAAATAATAACATAACTCAGAGACAAACACATGCCTGTAATCACTAGTGAGGCTGAGACAGGAGTATTCCTGTGTGTTTGAAGCCAACCAGGGCTATGTAATGAGACCATGCCACAAAATAAATAAAATAAAATAGTAAAAAAGGAGAAAGGAAAGGAGGAGGAGGAAAATGGAGAGAAGAAAAAGAGAGGAGATGTATGAACACACAGCCATAAAGAATGGAAGATACTCACAAAAAGATATCACTTTTTACCTCAGTAGACGTACCAGGGGTGGGAAGAACAGCAAGGACATGAGAGTAAAGAGGAAATATTCAGAATGTGGAAGGCAATGGGGAGGGAGATAAGGATGCCCAGGAATAACAGGTCACACTGGTCACATCCCGGCATATGCTTGTACAGAAATACCTCAATGAAACATCTGCCCTAACAATCATATGCTAATAACAATAAGTAAGAGCCAGGCTTAGTAGTATTGGGCTGTAATCCCAGAGCTGGGGATAAAAGGGTCATGAGTTTGGGACCAGTCCAGCTGAACACCAAGTCTGACAGCAGCTTGATCTTGGACTCCCCAACCTTCAAAGCAATGATAAAGTTTCTGTCGTTCTAAGTTGTTGTCGAGTATCAAGTGACCCACACAACACAGTTCTACCCAAGACCTTCCCAATAGTAAAAACAAGACAAGATTGACAAGGTAGCTTTATGGATAAAGCAAGAAAGCATGGTTTGGAAACAAACAGGTGGCACAGATATAATTACAAAGATGGGAAAAACAGTTAGGCTGGTTTATCATTACACTTCAGTAAGAAAGCCAACAAGTCTAAGGTATTCCCTCTCAACCATACTAGTTATAAACCAAAAAGTAGCTTAAAAAGCAAGAAATTATAAAGAAGGATAATATGTTGAAAAATAATTCTATAGCTTTTAGCATATGTTTATTCAAAGGAAGAAAGAAATGGGGGGATAGGAAAGAAAGAGGAAGGAAGTCACTTCAAATGATCTACTTAAGCTTGCAGAAAAGTCAGAAGCTGTATTCATGCTAAGGAGGGAGATGTATGGTTTAAAATTCCTTATATAGTAACAATACAGGATGATTCCTATTTATTGATGAGAAGTATCTTAAATTTAAACTCGTGGAAATCACAGAATTTAGCATGCAAAATATAGGTGTACATTTTATAGAAGTTTTGATTTTTCGTAATTAGTGAAGTATCTGGTTTGGTTTGATTTTTTTCTGTTATTTGGGGGTGGGGGGTAGGGTTTTTTTTGTTTTGTTTTGTTTTTTGTTTTTTTGTTTTTAAGACAGGGTTTCTCTGTGTAGCCCTGGCTGTCCAGGAACTCACTCTGTAGACCAGGCTGGCCTTGAACACAAGAGACCTGCCTGCCTCTGCCTCCAGAGTACTGTGATTATAGGTGTGTGCAACCACCGGCCCAGCTCAAAGTTTCTGTTTTTAACAAGAGAAAACAATTTCACCTGGAGTTGGATAATGCAACTTCTGTGCCCTCAAAAGTCGTTTTCAGTCCTATTATTGGATAAATAACCATGTAATAGTCTTTGTTTTGTTTGTTTGCAACAGGGTCTCTCCATGTAGCCCTGACTCTCCTGCAACTCCCTGTGTAGACCAGCCTGACTTTGAATTCACATAGATGTGCCTGCCTCTGCCTCCCAAGTGCTGGGATTAAAGGTGTGCACCATCACACCCGGCTCCATCAAACATCCTTGACACTGACAACTACTTTTGAAGTACTAGAGATCAAATTCCAGGAGTTGTACATGCTAGGTAAGTGCTCTACTTCTGAGCTGGCAGCAATGGTAACAACCTTACCCTGACCATTTCGATTGTGTTTATAGATTTGTGTGCCTGCACTCGTGTGCGAGTCACAGTACAACTGGCAGGAGTCAGTTCTGCCCTTTGGCCACATAGGTCCTGAAGCTTGAACCCAGGTCATAAGGCTTGGCAGCAAGCACCTTTATTCACTGAAACATCTTGCCAGCCCTGAGATTCTTGATTGCTAAATTGCCTGCATTCATGCATTTTATTCTAAGTTTCTTTAAACCTTAAATATCTCAAGATTATAATTTTTGAAGATGAATCACCTAAGAACCATTAAGAAAGGCATCAATCTCTATAAACTCTTGTACTGAGACTGTACACTTAATCTAGGGAGTCATCAGTTAATAGTAGCTACCTTAAGTTGCAAACATGAAAGTAAATCTTAAGTTGCTAACTCATAATCAAGACCATCTGATTCTCTTACATGTTGACTTATCAAGAGAAAACCATATCTACTAGGCTCCATTTAGAAGTCACTGAGAGTTTTAAATGTATCCTACATAAAATTTATAAGTCACCCAAGCCCCAGTTTAAATGTGTAAAAGTTCAAAGAATGGTAATCTGTCTAATGACTCCAAACAGGCTAAAATTCAAAGAAAATAGATGCTGAAATCAAAATCCAAGCCAGAAATGGCAGTGTATCCACTCAGTCCCAGTACACAGGAGTATAAAGCAGTAATATCATAACTTTAAAGCTAGTCTGAGCCACAAAGCAAGACCTGTCTCAGAAAAACATTGCGTCAGTGAGATGGCTCCATAGGTGAAAGCACTTGCTGCAGAGATGAGTTTAATCCCCAGGACTCATGTGGTAGAAGCAGAGAACCAACTTCTGCAAACTGTTCTCTGACATCCACACACATGCACAGCAAAATAATATGGGGCTGGAGAGATAGCCCAGTGGTTAGGAGCGGTGGCTGCTCTTGCAGAGGACCCAGGTTTGGTTCCTAGCACTACATGGTGGCTCACAGCAATCTGAACTCCAGTTCTAGGAGATTCTACATCTTCTTCTGGCTATACAGGCTCCAGGCACATGTGTGGAACACATATATACATGGTGGCAAACACTCAGGCACATTAAATAATTTAATTTTCACATTAAGTTAATAATAAATTAGTTTTAAAAAGCGAAGTCAACTATAGTACAAATTATAAGTAGAAGACTTTACCATTTTCCTCTATGTCGGCCTTCTCTGCTTTCGAGTGATTTTCACGGTTTACCGTTTGTCGTATAGCACAGACCTGCTTCAGGCCAAGGAAAAGGAAGAGAATGGAGGGGAGGATCTGTGCAGCCACAGCATCCACGGCAGGAGGTCGGTTCTGCAGCTCCAAGAGCACACTCAGTCCTATTATACACATCTTCCGGTCATGATGTCTGCGAAATATGGAAAACATGCAGATTCGGTCATAAAGGACCAACTCCAGAGCAGTGATTCTCGCCCTTCCCCATGCTGCAACCCTCCATACACCTCCTCATGCTGCGCTGATCCCAACCATACAATTACTTTCATTGCTACTTCATAACGATAATTTTGCTATTGTTATGGATCATAATGTAAATATTTCTGGAGATGTTTAGTCATGGCCCACAGGTTGAGAATCACCACTCTAGAAGAACTAAAGCAACTGAAGCCTGTATAAACCAAATTCTACAAACAGACCAACTGTGATCATCAAAGACCTGTGGGAAGAGTCAGGTGTTGTGGCTCAAAACTATAATCCCAGCACTGAGGAGACTGAGGCAGAGGTACTGTAAATTCTAGGTGAACCTGGACTATAGAGCAATTTCAAGCCTGAGCTCTATAACAAGACTTGGCTTCAGGAGAGGAAAGGGCTTATAGGAGTCTGCCATTAGCATTTGCCTTGCTATAGTACGCTTAATGAGAGAGCTATATCCGAATGTCGGTATGAGGTCTGCTAGAGCAGAAATGGTTCCTTGACAGCATAACATTTCTACACACTGGGAAAGGTGAAGAGCTCTTCCTCCATACTATGCTCTCTTAACCTGGTCCTCAGGGTTTCTTGGCAGATATGCTCCACCTACAGCAACTCAGGGTTCCAAAAAGCTATTTCAAAACATCAGCATCCAGCATGCTGACCTGGCTAACTGCACATACATCTGCCATCAGCCTTTGCTCTAACAGAATAAAAAAAAAAAAATTAATTCCAAAGGAAAAATGATTGGTTAATTTAAATTAGACACATTTTTCTATGATCTCTCTCTCTCTCTCTCTCTCTCTCTCTCTCTCTCTCTCTCTCTCTCTCTCTCTTTCTTTTCTGGTATCCTTGGGTGGGCACGAAGAACTATTTCTTTTGTTTTGTAACACCAAAATTAAAAGACAAAACTTGGAAAGAAAAAGCTCAGTGAGTAAGAGCAATTGCTGTTCTTCTAGAGGACCTGAGCTTGATTCTCAGCACGCACATCAAGTGGCTTATTATAACCACCTACACCACCAGCTCCAGGAGATCCAACACCTGTTCTGGCCCTTGAGCATATCCAAACACGCATAGCATACACATGGCATGCCTCTACATGGAGATACACACATATACATGAATAAAAATAAATCTTAAAAGCTCAGTACTCAGAAGGAAGAGGCAGGAGGATCAGGTGTTCAAGGCCAGCCTAGGTACGTAAGATCAGCCTTGAAAAGAATTAAGTTAAAATCTACACTACGCACTATATTCTGCATCTTTCCATCAGGTTATATTCCTAATCCATATTCTTAACTATGTGGACAGGAGTGATGAATCAACAGATAGAGATGCTGCTTTAAGAATAGAACAGACTCCTAAAAGCTGTCCTCAGACATGCACATGCCATGATACATGTCTGTCCACATACAAAATGATAATTTTTTAAATATTCTCAATTTTCAAATACTTAAATAATTCACTAAAACAGTCCCCAATATATGAAGAGTATCTCGCAACACACCTCTATATTAAAAAGTAAATTTCCTGCAACAGCAAAGCAATGTAAAGGCACATACCCAAGGAAGTAATCAGTGTCGCTCATCCACTGGTTTATGAACTGCGATGTGACAGGTCCTGGGTTGTGTGGTAGCTGGACTTGCTCCAGTGTATGGAACAGCAGTTCAGGGCTGTAGTAAAGAGCTGCGATGGCCACCTGGAGACACATTGTGCGCAGCTCACTGGTCTTGACCCCACGTGTTAATCTCTCCAAGACAAGTTGAATGAACAGCGGGATACACTGGAGGACAGGATAGAAGCAAGAGTCACCCACACGCGGCGGCCAGGAGAACTCCCTGTATCACCAATAAATGAGTCTTTATGACAATAAGTGTTTCCTTATTTCAAATGTGTGGAGGAAGACTTTTAAAGACCTACATTTCCATCAAACTCAGAGAGACTAAGTAGACAAAAATTAACAGTTGAAGAAGTCCCTTCCCTTTTACGTCCACACTGCAGCCAGCTGCAGATTGCCTATGAGCTTGTCCTTTAAAACAGCCCACTCCATCAGCCACTCCCATGTCCAAGGTAAATGGCACAGCTGCGATTTGTGTCAATATGGAAATAATTGAACAAGAAGATGACATGATCAGTATGTCTCTTGAAAAACAAAATCCTACAGCTACACCTGAAAGTTCAAAAATGCTGAAAAAAGGACTGTGGGTCTCAAGTCCTCTGACTGCAGTGCTAACTCTGCATATACTTCCCATTTAGATACTAAGTGTTCTTCAATTGGATCGTATCCCATTTGTCTGATATCAACTACATTAAAAATCATAAGCCAAGCAGGGCGTGGTGGCGCACACCTTTAATCCCAGCACTCGGGAGGCAGAGGCAGGCGGATTTCTGAGTTCAAGGCCAGCCTGGTCTACAAAGTGAGTTC
>NC_034591.1:163150074-163165514 GCF_900095145.1 Mus pahari
GAAATAATATCTACTATCACATATATATAAAGCCACCAAGAGTTAAAGGAACCTTTAAAATTTAAAATACAATTATCATCCCTTTCTGTTGCACTAAAACAAGACTGATGAATTAGGAAAAATATTCATAGAAATATTTTATCTAATAAATGAAATGAATGAATGAATGAAAGATCACCACCAACAGCCCTGACAACACAGATAAGATATACCACCCTCCTGGTAGAAATAGCTCACAATGACCTCTGAAGTATTCTCACCTAAAAGCCAAAGCTGATTCTGACAGCAGCTGACAGGAAACACAGAGAAGCATAATGTCCAGGTGATAACCTGAGGGCATTGTGCTACATCGACGCTAACATTCAGACACCTAGTGTCCTCAGCTCTTCAGCACAAAGTCTCGAGCTTCCCAACACCTCTGCCGCCTAGGTCAGATGCAAACCCGCTGCAGAGTCTTGCTGACTGTACAGGGGCAGGCCCAGGTGAAGGCAACTATTCAACTCCTTCCTACTTAAGACATTTGTCCAACTTAAGTTGTCACCTTTCCCCACGTCATACAACTCTAAGTCAATGATGAGCTAGTCATCACACGTAAGTTTCCACATTCCTTCTTTCTACCTCAAGACATGTCCTTGTACTAGCATGATCTAAACACTTTCAAGACAATCAACACGGCCCTAGGGTCTAGAAAGCAAAACCATTCCATATTTAACTTGGAAAACAGTACAAATACACCTTCCTAGACACACTATAGACAGGCACACAATAGAATCTGCTGACGTTTGTCTGACCCATTTTCCTCTAGATTTGATCCTAGAAACCTTTTTGTTTACCACCCATAGACAGTAAGTGTGGGTTGCATAACTCTGCTTCCACACACTGCTGCCCATTAGCCTCCCTACCCAGGGAAGATTCTGTAGGCAAACCTACTCTCTTGTCCTTTACCCAGCCCTCTCCTCTAATGCCTTCTCTTTCCTGATGCTTCCTACAGAATCTCCTGCTTCACAATCTCTGCCTTCCTCACACCCACATGAGCCGCTGCTTCCTTGCTTATCAGCAGAAGACCCATCCATTGGTAGCA
Source organism: Mus pahari (assembly GCF_900095145.1). NCBI lineage: Eukaryota > Metazoa > Chordata > Mammalia > Rodentia > Muridae > Mus > Mus pahari. Next base: position 163,151,156 of record NC_034591.1, read on the forward strand.
CACTCAGCAACCAAAACCCTGGCCTTAGACCTTGTCATTTTTCTGCTCAAGGTCCTCTGTTTAACTGCTCAGAACAGCCAGGAGGCAGAGGCAGGCGAATTTCTGAGTTCGAGGCCAGACTGGTCTACAAAGTGAGTTCCAGGACAACCAGGGCTACACAGAGAAACCCTGTTTCGAAAAACCGGGAAAAAAAAAAAAAAAACTGCTCAGAGCAGAATCTAAAATGCCATTTTTACTTTGCGAGCCACATATGATCTCCATTACACATGCTCCTATTTGTTTCTCTGTTATTGCTATTATTGTTGTGAATGTTTCTGAGTCAGTTTTTTTCTATTATTCAAATAGTATTTGTACCAGCAAGCACAAACTCTGGCTGCCTTTTTAACTTTCCATCAAAACATAAATAGAGTATCAATCAAGCACGAGCATTTTTTTTACTGCAAATGTCCCAGAGGATGCTTTTCTGACATGCATCACCTGGTCAATTCCCCTTCCTTTGCACTGAAGAATGATGACTTCCAAGAGTTTTGCAGCATAGCACTCGGCATCTTCTCCTGACTCTCCACACAGCACCTAGAGAGACAAGTTAGCTCAGCATGAGTGCCACAGGGAAGCTGATGACCACAGGAAGCAAACCCTGTGAATTCAGTCACAGAAACCAGTTTTGCTGTCACAGGATCTTATGTAGCCCCGGCTGACCTAGAACTCACTGTGTGAACCACTAGGCAATAGGCTCAGAGAATTCTTCCTGTCTGCTTTTCAAGTGCTGGGATTAAGGGCCTGTAATCACATTGAGCAGGGATCACTGATTTTAGAAAAGCAACTTTCTGGGTGGGTGTGGTGGTGCACACCTTTAATCCCAGCACTGGGAGACAGAAGCAGGCAGATCTTTGTTTGCAAAAAGGCAACGAAACAGGGCATATCTTGTAATTTACAAGTGGACTGTGGAGCCACTCACCTGAGTTCAAACATGGTTCCAACACAGGAGCTCTGAGACCTGGAACAATTTACTAAGCAGCAGGCCCAGGGATAAAAGTGGGGCTCCCTAATGCCTTAAGCATTAAATACAGTGAGATACTCGAAAAAGGTCTTAACAGTTGCTAAGCAAGAGATGCTATCTTCAGAGGTGTAGTCAGTGCTCCTGTAGACAATCCTAAGGAAACTCACTGTGTTGGGGGAGGAGGAAATGATATATAAATGTTTTTAGAAGCAGGAGTGACAGTAGATACGACACAAGACACTAGTCAAGAAAAGAAGGAATCTCTGGGAGGTGGAATTGGTGCACACACATACAATTAAAAATAACTGTTTTTAAAATACACAGGAAATATCTGGTGTACTGCAATAACTTAATGAATATGAACTAGTATTAAAACTAGGAAAATGAAGCCGGGCGTGGTGGCGCATGCCTTTAATCCCAGCACTTGGGAGGCAGAGGCAGGCAGATTTCTGAGTTCGAGGCCAGCCTGGTCTACAGAGTGAGTTCCAGGACAGCCAGGACTGCAAAGAGAAACCCTGTCTCAAAAAACAAAAACAAAAAAAAAAAAACACTTAGGAAAATGAAATATATGTCACCTACTTGGCACTGCTGTGGACACTGCCTTCTCTGTGTCTGCTGTACAGAACACTGAGTAGCTGAGGGGACACACACACAACTGCTGTGTGCAGCTTTGTTTTCCCCTTGTCCCTACAACTGAGGGTTGAGGCCTGAAGACTGATGGTGAGATACCAGTTTACCAGTTTAGAGCTTTTACCAGCCGCTGACTCAACTCCCTGCTAATGAGGACCATGGCTGCACTATAGCTATTTCCTGCCCCCAACTCCTTGGCCTAAGTTTTTGGTTTCTAGTTTTTTGAGCTTTCCACAATTTGCCTCCTAGATTGATGCATTACAAGTTCACACACACACACACACACACACACACACACTTCCCTGAAGGAGGTAAACATGACTAAGTCATCAAAAAAACTCTAAGGTATAACCAAATAGTGGTTAAGATAACGCAGTGGACAACCATGTCTGTGCATAAATACATCCATGAATCATCACATACTAAACTAAGTGTTGCTATTGTAACTCTCATCATTGCTTACGTTGCTTGTGCTCAGATTGCCTACACCTAGGTACATAGGTGGCTTCCAATATACATTCAATTAAAAGTTAAATGACTGGTGCCATTCTGTCACAGACTGGCTACCTATATGGTAAGTTTTTCTAGCACTTTCCTTTAATTACTAACAAGCTCATGTTTTTAAGTTTTCTTTTTAGATTTATTTAATTTTATGTGTGTGTCTTATCTCCATGTTCACACCTGGTGCCCATAGAGGCCAGAAGAAGGTATTCAAAACCCCTAAAACTGAAGTCACAAATGATTATGAGCCGCCATGTGGGTGCTGAGAACTGAATCTGGGTCCTCTGCAAGAGCAACAAGTGCTCTTAACCATTTGAGCCATCATCTTTCCAGCACCCACAAGTTTATATTTTGGAAAGAAAAAAAAAAATGGAAAGAAAAGTAGAAAACCTCCATATTGCAAGGTTCTCTATCCATGGATTCAGCCAACCATAAACCAAATGTTGTTTAAGACTTGGACCTGCACTGAATGTATACAGATTCTTTTTCTTGTTGTTATTCCCTGACCTACATGGTTTAACAACTACTTATATAACATTACACTATATCAGGTATTACGAAAGTGAGTTAAAGTGCATGCTGAGATGTACAAGGGCTGTGGGCAAAGACCACACTTGTTAGTTATGGGACCAGAGGACTGAAAACCCACAGGGGTCTTAGACTGGTCTCTACGGACACTGAGAGATGGTTGTATTAACTTAGAAAATTTCAAAGTTCACAGATATCGAAGTGACATAAACACAACACATACTGTGAAACTTTCACAGTAATCACAAACTCATTTTTAAAATGAAATTGACGAATCTATTCAGGTAAAGCAGTATAAACTAAAAACCTAACCACTGTGAAGAATCACAGGACAACTGACAGGATACACTTACCTTCCTGCACATTGTGAACAAGACTTCTAAATGCTTTGGGTTTGACAGCAGAGCGTTGGTATCTACTGTCACGTAATTATGCAGGAGAGGCATCATGTCTGGGAAGAGATCCAGAATCCCACTGAGACGAGTGCAACAGGTACAGAAATGAATGATCCCTAATAGAACCACAGCTCCGTAGCACTCAAATGCTGTCTCCCTTAGCAACCACAAAGGTTAGAAAAAGTCATGATATACCTGCTCTATTTATGCCTGAAGACAATGCAGACTAGGAAGGTTAAAATGCTCACTGTTTATCAGAATAACACTTCTGACCTTTGCCTGTCCCCATTCCCACTGCACTCAGCACTACCCGACACACAGTCAAGGCCTCGCTGATTGGCCTTAAAGCACCCTTGTACTTCCCCTCCTGCTAGAATGCAAACTACAGAAGGGCTGCAGCCACTCACTGCTGAATGGCTGGGCTGATGACAGTGCTTAGGACATAGCTGTATTCACAAAGTATTTACTCAATTTATACATGAACACATGCTCTGGTTGCAAACTAACATAAGAAACAAGACATGTTGCCCACCTCCTCTGCCTATCAAAGGGCTGAAACACTGGTAAAATCACCCCCAACCCTTTCCTTGACAATAAAATGAAAACATCTCATTAGTACTGAATCATCATTTGTTAAGGGAAGTACATCCAGAAAGAAAGAAAAACTGTTTTACGATCAATGCATGCCTGTAAAGTACTCGAAGCAATCCTGCTGGAAAACTTCATATAAAATGCCCAGGAGCTGCCACATCTGCGGGGAGATGGCATGGCAGGTTAAATTGTATGCCAGGGAAAGGATTTCCTCATAGAATTCTAGAAGAGAAAAACCTCTAGTTAGAATGCGAGGAAACAGCAAGATTACAGGGGACCACACAGAGGACCCAAACACATCCCTCCGATGTGTCCATGCTTCCCTGTACCCCTTCCTCAGTGACATCAGCCAGAGAGGCTGCCTTCAGCTCTTACTGAGATCTACCCCGTACTCAACAAAGGAAGACAACAATCTGCGCTGAAAAATATTTAAAATTTCTATTTTACAATATGTATAGAGGCACATGCCTTTAATTCCAGCACTCTGTAGGCAGAGGCAGGCAGATCTCTAAGTTCAAAGCTAGACTGGTCTACATAGCAAGTTCCAGGCTAGCCAAGGTAAACTGAAATCCTAGGAAGAAAATTCAAATTTCAGCTGAGGCATAGTGGTGCAAGCCTTTAATCTCAGCACTTGGGAGGAAGAGGCAGGCAGCTCTCTGTGAGTTTGAGGCCAGCTGCATCTATATAGTGAGTTCCAGGACAGCCAGAGCTCATAATGAGATTCCCATCTCAAAAAAACAAAAAACAAAACAAACAAACAAAAACAAAAACAAAAATAAAACAACAAAAATCAAATGTCTATTTTATAACATAAAATAGTTTCTATCTATAAGATTATATTACAAATTTATAAGAGAACTACATTAGCATACCTCTATCATATAGATTTAAAACTTATAAACAGTAATATTCTTGGAACGTTTCATGATACAGGGATAATATACATTACTACCACATTTTTAGTTTTTATCAACAGCTATAAAATATGTAGCATTTCTCCAAGTTATAGAACTTACAGTTTGAGCAGTGTCCTTCAGTTTACCTCAGAATACTTTATATCTAACGTTACGTGAAGAGGCCCAAAGAAATGTTCTGTATGCACACACCCTATTATTACTCTCAGTAAAGCACAGCTTTCTATATCCCAGACTAAAGCAATTTCACCCAGTTCCTCTCTGTCCCTCTCCCCATCTTCTTCTCCTCCCCTCCTTTCTCCCCTTTCTTTCCTTCTCCATCTCTCCCTCTCTTCTTCCTCCCTAACTCCCCCCCCCACACACACACACACTATGATCTCAAGTAGCCCAGGCTGGCCTCAAACCATGTAGCCAAAGATGAATAACCTTGAACTTCCAATCTTCTTGCCTCCACATTCCAAGAGCTGTCCTACCCATGTCAGCGTATGTGGTGTTGGGAACAAACCCAGGGATTCCTGAATAGCAGGCAAGCATTCTACCAACTGATCTATGACCTATAACCCCAGTTCATCTCATAAAATGTAAATATTGCATTCTCTGGCCTTTAAATTTTCTAAAACCAGAAAATCTTCATTGCACACATTAAGAGTTAACTGCTGAATCTATCTAGCTATTATCTAGCTATATCTAGCTATTATCAGAAAGCTAAGCTTTAAGTTTAAAGAAAGCAATTCCCCTTTCTCAAAACCATCTACCTCACTAAGTTTAAAAAGCTAAAAGTTACACTTTCAGTTCATCAAATTGGAAAAAAAAAATCTCAGTTTACCTTTTCTCCAACCTCTGAACTTACCAATAACGTGCTTCTGTAAAACAAGATCAATGATTCGTAGGCAGATGTTCTCCAACTGCTGTATAATCTAAAGATAAATTTTAAAGAGTCTGAAATTCATTGCGATCATTCTGAACTTAACAGATGAATTAGTGTCATCCCAACTAAATATCAACAAGATATTTTGAGAGTGGAAGTTGGAATCTTCATGGGAAAAGTAAGTATGCAAAAATACAGGGAAGTTCTGAAATTCAGCAAGAGATAGTGATGCAAGTTAAACCAATGGAAAATCTGAATTAGATACTTCCTTACCTCACATTCTATACCAAATAAATTCCTTATGGATCAAAGATTTCTATGTAAAGAACCATAACATAAAAAAATACCAGAAAAAGTACAAGAATCCTTGCACAACCACAAGGAGGTAAAGAAAGTCACAACCAAAACAAGAACTTAGGACACTGAAGCACCTGACTGCAAAAATTATCAAGTGTTCCTGCACAAGAACACGAGCAGATCAAGACAAATGACAAACAGACTGAAGGACCGTCGCATGGCATCACAAATGATAGATTCCCCTTATACACAAAATCTGACAGAAAAACAGGCACAGCCTATAAAAAACATAAAAGCCTCCAGCTCATGAAGAGATAGTCACTCTCACCCAGGTGAGATTACAGACTGAATACGACAGCTAAGGCTGGGTCAGAAGAGTGGGGTAGGAAAGACAAGAGTTCTGATCTTGGAAGTACACACTCGTATGTAATCTCAGCCAACATCCCCTCAAGGAATTGACTCACAGACACTTCCCACTCCTGTGACAGGACTTATAAAAGGCCATTCAATGCAATAGTATACGTGACACTAACAACCAAATATTCACTTAACAGGGAATGTCAATATCTACTCACTAGGGATTGGCCATGTAAATGTGATACACATACAAGAGAATTCTAGTAAAACCATTAAAACCATAGGCTTTGGAAAGGGGCTAGAGTATGCGGGCAGAAGTTAAGGAGGGGTAACTGAGGGGGCCTCTCCGTCTACGAGGAAGACACACCCACGCTGGATGAAGGCATTCCAGTGAACCTGCTTTGGGTTCACCACGACCTAAGTGAGCTCAATAAACTCAGTAGTTCTCCAGGGCAATTGTGGTAGAATCAACTCTGGTTAGTCACTGAGACCTTAGATGGAAGAAAGCAGGTATTGTTCACACTCCGGAAGAGATTTCAGCAAAATATATTATCATCTTCATGAAAGACAAATACGTGAACTTACTTTTTGCTAGCTTGACAATAGAAAAATCTCAGAAAGATTACAAAAGAAAACTACAACTTCTGAGAAGAGATTTGATGACTGGAGTAACTGAGTAAGGTTCAGAATTTAACTAAATATCGTCTCAGAACTTTTCAATTATTAAATACTCAATACATACATATACCCATGCCCACTGTCATTGTACATATATTACAGTACACCAGGTTGGCCTCAAATTCATAGAAATTCACCTTCCAACTTGTCTTCTGGATGGCTGCGATTAAAAGCATGCACCACCATGACCAGCTGCTGTATTAGACTTTTTTTTTTTCCTAAGACAGGGTCTCACTGTGTAGCTCTGGCTAGAAATCACTCTGTAGATCAGGCTTGCCTTGAACTCACAGAGATCCACCTGCCTCTGGCTTTGAAATGCTGGGATTAAAACTATATGCCACTATGCTTGGTTATTGTATCAAATATATTTTAAATGAATAAAAGTTAATAATCAAAAGGAAGTTGAAAATCACTGGTGAGATACACTTTTGTGTAAATGTACAATTCAATCTTAGAGCATATTCTAATATTCAATTTTAATTTTACTTGTGGTCTTTTTCAGAGTTTGTTTTGTTTATAGATTTATTTATTTATTATGTATATACTATTCTGCCTGCATATACTCCTACAGGCCAGAAGAGGGCACCAGATCTCATTATAGATGGCTATGAGCAACCATGTGATCGCTGGGAATTGAACTCAGGACCTCTGGAAGAACAGCCAGTGCTCTCAACCACTGAGCCATCTCTCTTGCCCATCTGTAATATTTTTTATTTAATTGAAATAATAATTTTTAGGGTACAGTTTGATAACTTGCTATATGATAAACTGTTATTTTGAAGTTCAAATGATCCAAAATCTAGACTCTGCCAATATCCTTAAAATATCAGATAAAAATAAACCTGCTTGGGTACCATTTTAGATTTCCAAGTTTTGCCCTTTCTAAGTAACCATAGGTGTGTTTTTATTTGAAAGAAGTATGGCTTCCAGAGTTTACTTTTACTAAGAGGAAGTTCAAAGTTAAGGAATAAGCAGGAGAGTTGTCTGAGCAGATCGTAATATATGAGAGCCCAGTTCAGATCACAGGACAGATGCGTTGAGGTTTGGTCTTGCTGTGTACTGTAAGTGCAGGGAAGGGCTGTTGGGGGGAAGACCTGGAATCCATACACACACAGACCCTAGTGATGCCATGTGACCTCATCCCCGAGTTATTTCTGAATGGTAAATAAAGATGCCAACAGCCAATAGCTGGGAGAAGAGACAGAGATGTGGTTAAGGATTCCTGGGCTTTGGGAGGTTGGGGGGGGGGGCCATGACAGGAAGAAGAAGGTGAAGGAGAAGGAAGAAGATGCCATGGGTTAGAGTCAATAGAACATGGCCCTAAGGGCTGGCCAATTGGAGTTATGAGCAGCCCAGATGAAACAGTGTAAGTAATAACTCGGGGTTATTGATAGCAAAGTAGATTCTAATAGCATGGAGGGTAGATATCTGCCCAGCTATTTAAGGTTTATTGTAAATATAAAAGTTTTGATGTATCTTTTATCCAGAAACTGAATGATCAAAGGTGAGGTAGAAACCCTGGGTCAGGATTAAAAATTTCAACAACACAGACGCTGGGCAGTGTACAACTTCCTGTAGTAACTGCAGCCCCTGGGTACAATGAACCTTCCAAGAGCATGCACGCACACGCGTGTGCGCGCACACACACACACACACACACACACACACACCTACATGTGGACACATACCTATAAGTAAAATATACATATATGTATGTAACAACTAATGAAAAAAGAAGCCATAAATTTGAAAAAGGGCTAAAAGGAGTGGGAGGGTTTGCAGGGAGGAAAAGGAAGAGAGAAATGGTGTGATTATATGATAATCTCAGAAAAGAAATACTTTTTTAAATTATTTTTTAATCTGTGAAAACTTCAAGAACAGTTAATCAGGTGAGCAAATTACGGCTGGTTTTGTTTCTAATTATGCAAAAGGCTTTCCATTTTCATCTGTAGGTATGAAGCCAGATGTGACTTGCTGAGTATGCCTCAACCTTAACCCATGCCTCCTTTGCTAAGTATAGTGATTCAACACTACATGAAGTTTTAAAAAAATTAATATCAAATTCAAAAATGCAAAATGCTTTCATTTTCAAAAATACGCAGTTTTTTTCTCTTCACAATACCCATACTTGGGAAAACTGGACTCAATGATTTCTAAGGTCTTGTGAAATTAAAAATAAAGGTGAAAGTATAATTAGCTTAAGTATAGCTACTCTAAGTTACTTTGGTCTAACTCACTGGTTACCAAAGACAAGAGTTTCAACATGAAAACACAAAAATAAAATACTGAATATGAAAATTAAAGCCCTTAGGGACAGGAAGGACCGGCAGAGAAACACCGCACTACTTCAGCAAGCCCCCTGGGTGCCTGATGAACACAGGATGAATCTGCAGTCACATGGCTCACAGCACAGTATAAAGAGCAGGCACCTGCTTCCCAAACCCTCACTTATTGAACAAATCTGTCACTACTAAACAGCACTCTATGCTCACAGACACAATTTTCTTTAAGGAAAGGCCATGTTCCACTAGGGAAGGAGAACTCTGAGTTTTCATTGGGAAAGCTGACATGTGACAAGAATGGCCCAATGCAAATCTAGACCCATAACTGACCATTTGTGACCAGGTACAATAATCCTCAGCCTCCTGACCCTCACTTCTGCCTTTGCAAAGAGACTCTACTACCTATTAACATCCTTGAACCAGCTAAGTACTGAATACAGCATCTAAACTCTTATCCCTGGGCCTCAGCAGCGACTTGGCTGGTAGAGCGACTGCCTAGCGTGTGTGAAGCCCTGGATGCCATCCCCAGCACTGCATAAATACATCTGTTTCAGCCAAGCACAGGGGAAACAGGTAAGGCCAGGAGGATCACCTCATCAAGGCCTGCCTTGGTTACAGAGCAAGTCTGGGGCCAACCTGGGTGGCTGAAGACCTTGTCTCAAAAACTTAATTCTATTTTACCTTAGTGTTCCTCTGAGAGTTGGATGTCTTCAAGTTTTTGCTTACTCCTCTCCAGTCTTACTGTACCTCTTACATCACAACTATGTTCCTTTACTAATACTGGCCACTGTAATTGAAAGCTCCATCCTTCTCCACTAAAATTAGACTGTGGGTCCTAGAAGTCAAGACCCCTGTTCTAGTTAAAGCAGCGATTCACAGAAACCCGGCCTGTGGGTCCTAGAAGTCAAGACCCCTGTTCTAGTAAAGCAGCGATTCACAGAGACCCGGCCTGTGGGTCCTAGAAGTCAAGACCCCTGTTCTAGTAAAGCAGCGATTCACAGAAGCCCGGCCCGGCACACAGCAGATACGATGACCTGAACTCAGATTAATGCAAAGGCTTACACTGCTGACTTTCAATAAATGGGCAATTTCCTACCTCAATCATCTTAGTACATTACTTTAAAATTTGAGAGCAACTTATTTGCTTGTGTGTTTGGAAAAAGGCTTTCACTACCTAGCCCAGGCTGGCCATGGACTTGTAGTCTTCCTGCATAAATGCTGAAGTGAGGACGATTTTTAAAACTTACCAATATAATGAAATATAAATCTTTAATACCAAGACTTTGGGCTGGTAAGACAGGTCAGCAGGTAGGATCACTGCTCATAGTGCTGGAGAAATAGTTCAGTGGTTACGAGTCTTGCAGCTTTTTCAGGACCTGGGTTCATATCCCAGCACCCATGCTAGGCAGCCCACAACTGCCTATAACTCTAGTTCCAGGGAATTTGACATCCTCTTCTGAGGAAACCCATACGTATATGCACACACATTTGATATACACACACAAATACATAAACGTGGCATGTATACACACATACGAATAATAAATTAAAAAGGCAAGAATTCATAAGCATTGGTCACATAAATTTCAGTTAATATAACCATTCTAATAAGACACAAGGTACCCCACCCACCTCTGGACGATCTTCCACAACTGTTAAGATAGTGTCAATGGTGTGTAAAATTCCCATGGCCATGACAGTTTTGTCTTCAATTTCTTCATACTCATCACTCTGAAGAACTTTACCGAATATCTCAGCCTGTGAACATTACATTATAATACTCAACAGTTGGTACCATGGCAAAGGAGAAGCACTGCACACCCAAATGCTAGCACTTCTCAGACACTAAGTTCTGCCCCCTGTGGACCGCATCACCTTTTGTCTTGCAATGACAGATCCCGGCATGCTTTAAGTATAACCACCCTTTTGTACCCATTGTAGTCACACACATGAAACACTTATTAACTATATACCAATATATATATAACCAATAGCTAACATTTATTTAACTGTTAATTATCTTTAGGCAAATAAAACTGAAATCTAGAAACACTGAAAACAAGTGTTTCTAAAAAGAAAAATGTGACAAAATATTTAGAAAATGAAAGCAAAGATCACTCAGAAAATTATTAAAAGAAAAATAGACACAGACAAAAATAGAAGAAAGGGTATATGGGTAGGATTCAGTTCCAGTCTGATATCCACATCAGGAAGTGCAAAAGAAGGTGGGAAACACTAAAAATTACCAAAGAGGCAACAACAGCAATAAACTATTCTCCTGGGCTGGCAAGATGGTTCTGTGGTAAAGGCATTTGCTACATACGCTTGGCAATGGGAGTTCAATCCCCACAAAACACATAAGTTTGGAAGAAGAAAACTAACCCCACAGAGTTGTGTGTTCTCTCTCTCTCTCTCTCTCTCTCTCTCTCTCTCTCTCTCTCTCTCTCTCTCTCNGATGGTTCTGTGGTAAAGGCATTTGCTACATACGCTTGGCAATGGGAGTTCAATCCCCACAAAACACATAAGTTTGGAAGAAGAAAACTAACCCCTCAGAGTTGTTTGTTCTCTCTCTCTCTCCCTCCCTCCCTCCCTCCCTTCCCCCCTCTCTCTCACACACACACCCTATGTATAGAAGGAAAATGAGATTCCAATTCCAAGTGCTCACATTAAGAGTGTCATTATGGCATTTCGGGATATTACAGATAAAAGGGAATATCTTGAATGGGGTTAATTTAAGGCTAATTAGTCCAACCTTAGGAATATCTGAATGATCAAATACTGTCATATTAATATTTTGTTTACAAATGAAACTCTACTCCAAATTCTGGAGTTTAATTTATTGGGGGGGGGGGGGCATCTAGAGCTGCCAAGAACCCTGATCCTCTGGAAGAGTAGCAAGTGCTCTTAACCACTGAACCATTATCTCCAGCCCCCATTAAGGGCTATTTACCAAACTAACATACACTTAGCTCATTCTTACTGCTGCTATGTGGCCATTTCTTCCTGAAGGGAGTGAAGGGAAGAGGAAAGCTTATAAGACTTCGGAAGTAAACAAAAATTACAAGGCTCCTAGAAGGGAATTCATCAGCAAGTTCATGAGATTTGCAAGACTCCTCTCCAAATTATAACAACAACAGTGCAGGAGAGTGAGTTGCTTCAACATTATGCAGGGAGCTCCAGGGATGCAGCTTTCAAGGTCACCCATGTTGGAATGAGTTTTTCAGTGATGTGGCAGCCTTGAGTCAGACATTCTCCTGTACATAGCAGATTCCTGTAAGTAATGACATCTCTCCAGCAGAAGCCAGCCATCACTTACCAAGTGCTGGGTTGTGTCGACAGCGATGGAGGCCACATCCTGACTGTATTCACATATGAGCTTCTGGATGACATTGGTGACATCATCATTCTCCGTCTCTCTGACAATGTGCAGCAGCTCCTGCATGATGAATCTCACGTACGGTTTCATGTACTCCTTGGCTAATGCAGACAGATAGATGAAATCAGCAAGAGCTCATCACTCAGACATGGTAACTCCAAGATAAGACTCTAGATGTTGCTGTGCTGTGGTGAGCAAGCTACAAAGCCGTATTAAATAACCTTCTGGAGTCTTACAGCATCAGGCTGTGATGTTCTGCCTAAGGAATAATTGTCCCACCTCGAAGGCCAGCAGTTCTACACCCTATGGGAAACTAATTGCACAAATGCTGTGTCATGAGCCTGACTGTGGATCAAAATGACAAGAAACCCTTGCCCACAGAGTCTATGGTTCACACTGAAGGGAACCAACACTGACCTGCCCTATCTTTACCTACCCTCCCCAGAAGATCTTTACACCTCATCCAATCTTCCTGCTAAAACAGGACATAGCACATGCTCTCATAAAGCTGAACTTCTTGCAAAGGTTATTTGGATCTTGAATAGAACATCTTTATGAACAAACAAACAAACTGTGTCACTGCACACTGGAAATATTACCTGCTATTTTCTGAACTTGTAGAACCATGGAACCCTAGAGTTGAATCTTGGTGCTATCCAATCTAACTTCTTAAACAGAGACAGGAGGAAATGAAGGCCTGACAGGTTTAGAACCTTGCCAGCCTTTAAGCCTCAGAGAGAAGAAGCTGGATGCCTTGACCACTCTCATGTGGTCAGTCAGAGAGCACCAAAGCTGGTCCAGGTACCTTAATGCCCAGCTTACTCTAGTACCCAGCAATTACTGCTTCTGACTAAATTGTTCTATAAACCACAATCCACAGAACTAAAATGGGCACCTATAAAATTCAGAAGTGGAGCAAGGAATCTAAACTCAGGACCCTCAGGCTTAGAAATCTGCTTCTTTAAAGAAGGAAGTGAGTGAGATTACTTAAGGCTATGTATTTAAAAAGAAAAGATAAGTGTGGCATCACCTTGTGCCTGGTTGGAGATCAGCGACTGCAGTGCGAGGGCAGCTTCCACCTTGACAGGCATCTCCTCATCTTCAATCAGGCTCTTCTTTGCTAATTCTACTGCATTTCTGAGGTTGAGCTCATTGTGAAACTTCAAAGAACTAAATGCATGCAGCACCCAGCAGGACTGCAAGGAAAAAAGAGGTACTAACTGGGATGGCAGTGCTCTGTGGCAGTGTTGGCGTAGCCACTGGATGACATCACTGTGTCAGCAACAGCCACTAAGATGCCATCACTCTGTGTTAGGGGCAGCCACTGGATGGTATAATTGTGTCAGGGCAGCCACTAAGATATCACTGTGTCAGGGGCAGCCACTGGATGTCATCACTGTGTAAGGGGCAGCCACTGGATGACATCACTGTGTCAGGGGCAGCCACTGGATGTCATCACTGTGTAAGGGGCAGCCACTAGATGACATCACTGTGTCAGGGGCAGCCACTGGATGGCATCACTGTGTCAGGGGCAGCCACTGGATGGCATCACTGTGTCAGGGGCAGCCACTGGATGGCATCACTGTGTCAGGGGCAGCCACTGGATTGCATCACTGAGTCAGGGGCAGCCACTGGATGACATCACTCTGTGTCAGGAGGCAGCCACCAAGATGACCGCTCTGTGAGTGTCAAGGAGCAGTCACTGGCATAACATCACTCTGTGACAGTGTTACACATGAAAAGTCTTTCACCAAATCATCATATTCACTTAAAAACTACCCTATAGGGGCTGGTCAGATGGCTCAGTGGCTAAGAGCACCTGACTGCTTTTTCGAAGGTCCGGAGTTCAAATCCCAGCAACCATATGGTGGCTCATAACCATCCGTAACAAGATCTGACGTCCTCTTCTGGAGTGTCTGAAGACAGCTACAGTGTGCTTACA
>NC_034591.1:163165529-163186731 GCF_900095145.1 Mus pahari
TAACAAGATCTGACTCCCTCTTCTGGAGTGTCTGAAGACAGCTATAGTGTACTTACATATAATAAATAAATAAATCTTTAAAAAAAAAAAAAAAAAAAAAAACTACCCTACAGATAGAGATCTTAAGATTCATAACAGATATAAGGAAAACTTACTCTAGCTCGAAGATATCCCAGGTTAGACAATAATAATGGAAATACATGATTCTGCAGGAACAGTTCAATTTGGTCCTTGAATAAACTCTTCTGTTAGGAACAGAAATTCAATTTTAGTATGCCAATGACTATATCATATGTAAGAACTAATTTCCAAAAAGTATGCTTATGATGACTTGTAAAACTGTTTGATATATACTCTGCATCTTTAAAACAAGTCAGGAATTGCATCTTAGATCAATTTTATATTAACTGATTTTTGTAGAAAGAAGAATTATACTAAAATCATTTCAGATCTTTCTTACAGAGCTATAGCTTCACAATGACAAACATGCAAAAGTAAATTTTCCTTTTGTTAAGAAAGTAGGTGACACAGCTGGTGAGATAGCTCAGTAAATGAAGATGCCTGCCATCAAACCTGATCATATGATTTGATCCCTAGGACCCACATGAAGACAAGCGAGAACTGACTCCCAACTCCCACATGTCCTCTGACCTCCATACCTGTTTTGTGGGACACACACACACAAAGGGGCATACACACACACTTAGAAGTAAGTAAATAAAACATAAGAAAAGAAATATTTTTAAATCCCAAAGAATAAGAAATATATTTTTAAAAATAGATTACAAAAGAAAGGATATTTATAGGAAGGTGACTAGAATTAGTCACCAAAAATTTTCATTCTCTTATTGGCTTGAGCTTCACAGCTTTATTAAGTTAAGCTTGATAATCTAAGCTGAGAAAATGGCTATCTGCTACACAGTGTGAAGATCTGAACTGAGATTTCCAAATGGGCTAGGAGCAATGGTACACCAAACCTAAACATGTGGGTAGTAGTGCGTACAGCATCAGGAAGATCCCCAAACCTCAATGGCCAGCCAGTCTAGTAACTGACAAGTTCCAAGCCAATGAGACACCTGTCTAAAAATAAGTAAATACCAGCTAAAGAGATAACTCAGCAGTTAAGAGTTCCCGCTGTTCTTCCAGAGGCCATAGGTTCAAGTCCCAGTACCCACATCGCATCTCATAACCATCTGTAACTCCAGCTTCAGGGACTCTGACACCTTCTTCTGGCTTCCTGAGGCACCAGGCACGCATATGGTGTTCAGACACACATGCAGACAAATACCCATACACAAAAAGTAAGAGAAATAATAAAAATAAATAAAATGGGGAGCCATAAAGGAAAACACCTGACTCCAAATGCATGTATATATACATGAACATGCACACACTATCACATATACACTACACAAATACCCTCCACCACATGAAAAAAAGAAACTGAAAGTCTTAACCTTCAACAAAATCTCAGCCAGGGAACCAATCACATGCAGGGCTCCATCTTTCTTCCTAGGGTCAAAGTTCGGGTCTGTTAGTATCTGATAACAGAACGTCATCATTTTTGGCAATACCTAAAGAAAGAGAAGAATCCATTTCAATCTGCATGAATCTCCATCTTGTCACCACCGTGCTAAGTATGAACATTTTCAAACTTAATTGCCAAATTAAAACTAGTTTATTGCATTTTACTCATCAACTATAAGCTCAAGAAGAAGGTATCAAAGATGCTTTTACTTGAACAACAACAAAAACTATTTAAAGTGACAGGTTATAAGTAATAATAATATACATTTCCAAATATTAGGACATATGTGGATATCAAATCAATAAGAACCAATTCTCAGTTTTAAACTACAAAGAACAACTGTATACCTCTTTTCTTTTCTTTGCAGCTGTATATAAGAGGGTCTGGGCTGCTGTGGTAGGAGAAGCATAATCTTCGAAAATATCTAAAATGTTAGAATAAATCTTAGTAAAAACACAACTCTTTATAATACAGAATTTAAACCTGGCCAGTGGTTTACAGACTAAAGTCCCAAGACTTCCGTGCATAATTTATGAGTTAGCATGTTTAGCAAATCCATGTGCTACTTTTCAAGAGATACAACGAAAGAAAACCCGTATATCCCAGGATTCTATTTCCCTGAACACAGGAAAAGTGCTCTGCTTCTATACTAAACTACAACAAAAACTTACTCAGAGTGCTCTATGTGCCAGGCTCTAGGCTCTAGGGATGCAAAGATCAAATATGGAAGCTTACATAGCAGAGACAGAGATGACCCAAATGTACTACTACAGCAGGCAGGCTGAGAGCACAGATGTGAAAGGGTTGGGAGACAGTGACTAACACAGAGAATACCCTCCTGGCCCATGCTCTGTTAAGTAACAAGAATGAAGTGACCCAGTAAGTGAGGGAGAAAGCCATCCATGGGACTCTAAAGACAAAAACTTCAAGCAGAAGAAACAGCAAGGATGAGTTCTAAGGAAAGCCTGGCACTTAACAGCATTCAGTGGATAATGTATCAAATGCTGAAGTACTTACATACTACATAACACCATAAACACTTCCACAGCTTCACAACAAGCTGCTTCATTAAGAATCTGAAAACTTGGGCTGGTGAGATGGCTCAGCGGGTAAGAGCACTGACTGCTCTTCCTAAGGTCCTGAGTTCAAATCCCAGGAACCACATGGTGGCTCATAACCACCCGTAATGAGATCTGATGCCCTCTTCTGGTGCATCTGGAGTGAGCAGGAACTGAGTGAACGGAGCTGACTGGGGCAAGCGGGTTTGACCAGAGTGAATGGGGTTGACTGAAGCGAGCAGAGATCCTAAAATTCCATTCCCAACAACCATCTGTACAGCTACAGAGTACTCACATACAATAAACAAATAAATGTTAAAAAAAAAAAAAAAAAACTGAAAACTTTCCAGTGGCGGTGATGGCAGTGCACACCTTTAATTCCACTATACTCAGGGAGCAGAGGCAGGTGGATCTCTGAGTTTGAAGCCAGGCAGGTCTACAAAGTGAGTTCTAGGACAGTCAGGGCTACACAGAGAAACCCTGTCTCCAAAGCATGCGCGTGTATATACACACACACACACACACACACACACACACACACACACACACACACGCACACGATTGCTCCATGCTTATCACGATTACTACAACCTTACACTAGGACTCCAGTTCCTTACTCAGTTTCACAATACTGTTATCTTATTCTGTTCACAGCTAAAACCACTGCATCTTACAGAGCTTCAGGCTTCCACAACATCGAAGCCAAAGGTCAGGTCAGCTTTTACCAAATCTAAAAACACTATTCTTGGGAACTGGTACAAAGCTGATTACAGAGTATGACAATAATCATCAGTATTAATGTTAATACAATTAGACAGAAGTAATAAATGCAATAATTTTTATCTGAAAACACAATGCCTATACCAAATGACTGGAAGAACCACTCAACCAGGTCAGGAGAAAATGACTAAGGGAAAAGCTCGCAGTGATTTTTTTTTTTTTTTTAAGTTACTAATACTCCTCTGAACAACTTGTAAAATACAATTATTAAATCTGTGTGAGATTTTGGCTTCATGCATGTTTGTATACCCTATTCATGTAAAGGAGTATAGGCCACAAGAGGGTTTCAAATCCCTGGAACTGGGGTTACAGACAGTTGTAAGCTGCCATGTGGGTGCTGGGAATCAAACCTGAATCCTCTGGAGAAGCAGTCAGTGCTCTTAACTGCTGAACCATCTCTCCAGCCCCAGGCAGTGAAATTTGTAAATACCCATTACAGCAGAAAGGCTGAGAACAAGCATGAAAGGGTTTTATTTTTATTATTGTATTGTAGTGTAAGGACGCCAAAGCTATTCGTTGTTATATTTAAAAAGAGATACCATTTTACCAAAATAAATAATAAATAATGTTAGGCTTATTAAAGTTAAATAAATACACTGTACATTACAAAACAAAACAGGTGCTAGGTTAAGAAGTTGGGCACAGTGGCACACTCATGTAATCCCAGTGGTGAGGAGGCTGTAGCTAGATTTCTACAAGTTCAAGGCAAGTCTGAGAAAGACAAGAGAGTCTTACAAACTCAAAAGAAAAAAGGACTAGAGGGATGGGGCTGGAGGGTGACTGAACAGTTAAGATGAGGATGGAGAGATGGCTCGGTGGTTAAGAGACTGTTCTGTTCTTCCAGAGGACCCAAGTTCAGTTCCCCGGCACTCACATCAGGCAGCTCACAATCACCTAACTAACTGCAGCTCTAAGGAATCGAACACTCTTCTGGATTCCCTGGGTACCCACACATACATGGTGTGCGTGTGCACGTGTGTGCACTCACACATACACACACACACATCTTTAAAAAATAAAATAAAAAATGTTAACTTTTTAACTAAAGAATGCCTTAGGGTTGGAGGTTAGCTCAGTGTAGACTACTTACATAGCATGCATGCTGCATAAAGGCTTAAATTCAATCCCCAGCATACCTTGCCAGGTAGGGTAGCAAATACTCATAAATGCAGCACTCAGAAAGCTGAATCAGGAAGGCTGCCAGGAATGAGTGTGAGACCAGCCTACTACACACTGAGTGAAATCCCATTAAAAAAAAAAAAAAGAAAAGAAAAGAAAAGAAAGAATGTCTTCATTCTTCTGTCGAAGCCAACAAGGAAAGGTGCAGACACAGGAAGAAAGGAAAGCAAATCCTGCACAGAACTTTTCAAGGCACAATGGAAAAAGAACAATGGAGACAGGTCAATGTTCCTCCTGCATGCTAAGCTCTGTAACTCAGATGCCCACCATGTAGGCCCAGTCAGGACTCTATGCTGAACTTTAGAACCTAAGATATCTAACTCAAGAAGGGAAACAATTTTCTTACAGTACCTTCAATACATCTATCTCAGTTCAAATCTGGCAATCTTCATCTCAACATTACTGAAGGCAGACTAGTGCCAATTAAGACCAGGAGAATATAGAAATGAGAGCAGAAAAAAATAGAAAACAAAGCAAATAAATATGGGAACATTGTTGCTCTCACATATCTCTGATAACAATAACATCTGCAACAGGGTTTTACCCAGAGAAAGGGGGAGTTGTTACCAGCAACTCAAGCTCAGCTCAAGAGCTTCTAGAAAGATCCAAGCCAAATAGATCTCCAAAGGAACTGGGTCACATACAGTGAGGCCAATGAGGGAAATCCTATTCCAATGTAGTCCATGATCCTATGTAGTCCAAAGGAGTGGGAGGGTGAGGGTAAACCAAGTTGAGGTGCTTCCCAAACGTGCAGGGACCAAAATTCTCCCAGAATATGAGTGCAATGTGGTAACAGAGGAGAAGGTGGTCCCTCCATTTCAGCCTCACAGACTGTGTAGCAAACCACTCTGCAAGACCTTAGCTCTGATGGAAGAGATGAATAAAGCTACTTTCATCTCCCTCACCCAGAGGCACCAAGCTCCTTGGCACAAAATGACATCAACTTTTCAGAATTTCATAGCTCATCAAGAAGAGCAGAACTGCCTCGAAACATAAGTTTAGTTGTATATACATCTGCAGGATGTGCTGAGGGAAAACTTGTCTCAATTACCAAATTTCATCCTTATGTATTCATATGGATCTTCTTGCCACAGCTCTTCATCCTCGTCTTTATAACACATCACAGAAAAAATCACATCTTCAGAGATATTCTAAGACAAGAAACAAACAAGACAATTGGGTATAGGCTATTCCAACAAGACTCATTAGTTTTCCAGTTACAGTAATCCTTCTCAGCCTGCATTCACACAAAGAGGGCCCAACAGCTGAAGACTCAGAAAGACTGAACACTTGGAAACTGGAGGCTAGAAGCAGAAAAGACAAGTTAAACGATGCTCCTTGAAATAAGGACAAGAACAGCAGAACTTCACTAACAAACCAACAGTAAACACTCCATGATTTCTAGTGGAAGGAAAATGCCACCAGGGTCACATTTACTGTGACATTTCTCATTGTGAAAATGTTTCATGTGCCCATGTTAGTTTTTAAGTATCAACACGTCAACAGCATTGTGTGTTTTCTGCTTCCATTTCCAAAACACTAGTACTCTCCTCCAGCGCTGTGCTTCAGGGAAGGTTCCTAAGCAGCCCCGGACCAGCAGCTAAGCTCAAGCAGGCCCCTGTGTAACTACTCACATAAAAGTAGGACCAGGGTTAGACACAGAGCTCTAACCTTGAGTAGAGTAGGTGCTCTCCCAGAGGACTTGGATTCTATTCCCAACACCTACATGGTGGTTCCTAGCAATCTATAACTCTGGTTCTAGGGGATCCAAAAACATTTTCTGGTGTTTTGGGGCACCAGGCTTGTCTATGATGCACAGACAAGCATACAGCAAAACACCCGTATACACAAAATAAGTGAATCATTAAAAAAACATTATTACCACTTGTTTGAAACTCAGTCTAGAGGTTAGTATTTTCCTGAAAGTTTCTATGTGAAAGCCATGTAAAAATAAGATCAAAGGGAAAGACACCATTTCAGGTCATCTTTAGATTTACAGGGATAAACTGAGCAAAATGAAAACAGTGTCTTCCCTAATTGCAAAGAAATTACAGCTGTTTGGTCAAAGAAAGTAGGCAAATAGTTATGAAGAGTCCACAGCTCACAAGTTTAAAAGATGCTACATATGTAAGACATATATTCAGATAATGCTAACAAAAGCTGGGTGTGGTAATAAATGTAATCCTAGCATTCAGAAGGTGGAAGAAGAATGGTGAGTGCAAGGCCAGATGCCAACACATATAATTTAAGAACAAAGGACTGAGATGTAGCTGAGTGGACAGAGTGCTTGCCTAACATGCATGAGGATCCTGAAACCTTTAATTCAATCCCCCTTCATTCCATAAACCAGACATGCTGGGAATTAGTGGTATATGCCTATAATCTCAACCTTTAGGAGGTAGGGAGAAGAGGATCAGAAGTCCAAGGCCACCGGGCAGTGGTGGCACACGCCTTTAATCCCAGCACTTGGGAGGCAGAGGCAGGAGGATTTCTGAGTTCGAGACCAGCCTGATCTACAGAGTGAGTTCCAAGGCCATCCACCACTACATAGGAAGTTTAATGTCACTCTGGGCTACTGTCTCAGAAGACAAAAAGAACTCTAAGCATGGCACGGTGGTGCATAAATTAATCCCAGCACTCAGGAGGCAGAGGCAGGTGTATCTCTGTGAATTCAAAGCCAGCCTAGTTTATATAGTGAATTCCAAGACAGCCACGGCTATACAGAGAGACGTTGTGTCAAAAGAAAAAAATTTACGCCAAGAACTCAAAGTTTATTGGAAGTGGAGATTCACTTTCTAATGTCTTCAAATTACCCAATTATTTATTTGCAAATAAAATGAATATACTATTGATCCATCATTTACCATTCTGGTTTCTTCAATTATTATAAATAATGATGTTAAATTCTATTTTTTTAAAAAAAAATATTAATAAAAACAGGGTTAGCCATTAATAAAAGTTTTTAAAACTTAATAAAAAATTTTAATAAAAAATAAAAATAATAAAGCTGTTTTTAACAAAACAAGACTTCAACCTCTGCTAAAGAACTGAATCCAAGAAAGGGAGGAAGTAAAGAAGGAAGATAGGCTGGCCTTTTGAAACATATCCATGAGAGAAAAATCATTTATCAGACTTCATCTTCTGCAAAATACCACTCCCTTTGTAAAGCCCTACTGGCAGATTTCAGAATGTTTTCAGACAAGGGTCAAAGAAGCATTATGATGTGCCTAACAGAACAGAAACTAAGGCTATATAAATGACTGAAGGAACCTATGCCAAGCCTCCCAACTCACAAACCTCAAGACCACTCCTCAAATGCTCAAACTCTGCAAGCCCTTTATAATGTAAGACTGTACTTGTTAGAAATTATTGCTACTGGAAACAAAGATGAAATATAAAACATAAGACTAAACAATACCTACCTTATCTAGACAAACTAACGACCAGCAAAAGTTTGGAGAGCCACCACCAACACTGACCTGCATATGTGGCTTCATCTGCTTCCAAGTCACAGCATGGACCACCCCTTGGTTTAGATAGTTGAATGCTTGCTGAAGAACACGGGGTGCTATATACTCTTTCTGTCTATATTGGTCTAAAATTTTTAGTAGTACCTACAGGAAAATGGGTGGGGGTCGAGAGGGAGGAACACAGAACAATTACTATGCTAAAGAGGAAACAGTGTTTATGGTATGACATAAAATACTATAGAGACACCAGGCTATGCAAGCGGATTTAGGGAAGATAATGTGAGAATCCTCATGCAGGCATTTTACTTTTTAGATAGGTCTGTGTATTGCAGTGAGCTCAAAGATAGCTCACTGAATTTTAAGCATTTTTTTTCTTCTAACATATGCTACACAGAATAAGTCTATTTTCTAATCCATGGCTAGTGTGCTGGTTTGAATGAAAATAGTCCCCCTATATGATCACAGGGAGCCGCACTATTAGGAGGTGTGGCCTTGTTAGTGTTGGTGTGGCTTTGTTAAAGTAAGTATGTCACTGGGGGGAGGGGCTTTGAGATTTTAGATGCCCAAGCCAAGCCCAGTGTCACTCTCTCTTCCTGCTGCCTGCTGATCCAGATGTAGAACTCTAAGCTACCTCTCCAGTACTATGTCTACCTGCATGCGGCCATGCTTCCCACCATAAAGATAATGGACTCAACCTCTTAATTGTTTGTTGGGGTTTTTTTGTTTTGTTTTGGGGGGTGTGGGGTTGTTTTGTTCTTTGGTTCTTTAAGACTGGGATTCTCTGTGAAGCCCTAGCTGTTCTGGAACTGACTCTGTGGACCAAGCTGGCCTCCTGGGTGCTGGGATTAAAGGCATGTGTCACCATTGCCCAGCTAAACCTCTGAATTGCAAGCCAGCCCTATTATAAACGTTTTCCTTTATAGGGGCTGCCATGGCCATAGTATCTCTTCACAGCAATAAGATCCAAACTGAGACAGCTAGCTTCTTCAATTTTCAATACAATTACAGATTTGACTGAGTAAACATTTCAATACAAATTATACATCAGCCCACGTTCACATACCACCAAAGCTTAGACCTTAATCAGAATATAAACATTATTCTAAAAAATAGTACTGGTTTAACCAATTATTCTTTCAAATAATTGAATTAGATCCCTAACTAACCTTCACACAAAATAAATTCCAGATAGGTAAATACTTTAACAAGTAAAAAAAAAAATCTAAAGCATGAAGTTCCTAGGAGAAAAAGGTGGGATATTTATATTTTATAATCTCAGGCCACCAACAATCTCTGTAACATAACACAAAGTTGACTTTTCTTATGGCTGGTTACAATTCTGTTATAGGAAAGAGCCTTGAAGCAGCTGTGACTGGCTCCAGGGCCTTCAGAGACAGCACAGGGCTCCTGCCTCCCATTTCCTAGTCCTTATCACTTCATGTGTCAGCTTACAAGTGAGTTGCTAAACCTTTCAAAGTATGGACAAAATCTATAAATCGGAATATCAATTTTATACAAGGTGCCCATGTGTCTGAAGTCCTACTATGACTAGAAACTGCTGCAATGGCAGCCCAAAGGGTGATACTGAACAAGACAGTTCTGACACAGCTGGGGCTCAAAGTGGAGGAGAGTCAAGACAACAGCAGAGGACAATTCCTGGCAAGGAAACTATTTTTAAATATCAAGAACATATGGCTTAGGTAACATTTCTGGCAAAGACACATGGATATGGCTATTTGTCTGTTCTTTGAGACAGGGTTTCTCTGTGTTGCCATAGCTGTCCTGGACCTCCCTCTGTAGACCAAGTTGGCCTTGAACTCACAGAGACCTGACTACTTCTCCCTCTTGAATGTTGGATTAAAGGCATGTGTCACCATCGCCCAGGCAATTATTTTTTTAATACAAGTAGTATGTGCATATGTATATACATGCATGCTTAAATGACACTAGAAAATTCTAAACGGAGTTCAAGTGACATCAATATCAAGATACCTCTTGGAGTTTAATAGCAGCAGAAAAGAGCCAAAGACTCTGCTCTGAATAGCTGAACAGATAATTTTACTTACTATTTACTAATTTCCCCCAATAGAGTATCTCATGTGCAACATATCAAAGTACATTTCAGAAACCATTTCACCTTAAGTCACCTTTGAAGTACTTAACTTCACATTACTGAGAGATTTGTGAAAAATCTATAAACACCTTCTGTGTCGTTGAAGCTTTGGCTTATGTCTAATTAAGCAGACTTGGCTTTCCTGCAAGGGTCCTGACACAGCTAATTACTAATTATTAACTCCCAATTTAAAAAAAATATAGCAAACATACGATTCAGTTGGCAATATTTTGATAGTTCAATGATCACAGTCCACTTGGCCTTTGCAAGTTTTGAAGTTTTTAAATATTAACATCAGCAGCTTCTCACAAGTTCCACATTTTCTTAAGTGGAATAAATTCTCCAACTTCCTTGAACACGTGCATGTTTTTACCTGAGAGTCTTCACTAATACCTAAGCTTGACTTTTTTTTTTTTTAACTTTTTACTGATTCTTTGTGAATTTCACATCATGCATTGTTGGAGGGATGGTTTAACTTTTACAATGCACCCTAATCCCACTCATCTTCCCCTCTCTTCATATCTGCCCTCCACCCTTGCATCCTCCCCATCAAAACAAAACAAACAAAAAAGACAAAATCCCACCTGGAACTACAGTGTGTCACAGTGTGCTACACAGTATACTCTTCAGTCTACACATCTTTACTTGCAAATATTCATTGCAGTGAGTCACTGGTCTGGTTCAAAGCCTCTGGTTTCTGCTACACTCTCAATATTAGATCCGCACTGGGACTCCTCTCGGCTATCCCTGTGTCATGGAGATCCTGCAGCTTTGATGTGTGGGGTCAGCCCCTTCACATACTCCAGGGGACCATAGATGGGGTGGATGCTGGGTTGACTACACTTGAAACAGATTTATTCAGAGGGTATAAATCTTCAAATAAAATAAAATAAAATAAGGCAAAGCTCCAAGAAATAAGAGACATAAGGAGACAGAGAGCCTAAAATTGGCAAGGTCTACATCATCATCAGAGGCTTCTTTCTAAGTCTAGGAGCCAAGAAAGGCAGTTCTAGTGGAAGCAGACAAAGAACACAAGATTCTCAAGCTCCTTGTCCTGCAGCAGACTCTCACAGCTGCCATTTCATCTTCTATTAAGTTTGCAATGAATTACCATGTTAGCAATCTACTTTAAAACAGGCAGAAACAGCACTCAGTAATAACCATTCTTCTATCTTAAAAGCATAAGTTTATTACCTGCTGAATTCCCACTGCATAGGTTTTTAAAAAAAATTCAGAAAATTCGAAGTATTCTTTTGTGACATTTCCTGGGCTTCCATACCTTAAAATTCAAAGAGGGAATATCTAAGTACTGTGACATTTAAAAACAAAGCATACTTGCTATTTTAAATGCAGATACTGAAAGATATATTCTACTGGGCCATAAAACTAACACTCTCTTTTCCCACAAGATACAGTATGAATCAGGAGAAACTCTAAAGACTCTAGAGCACAGCTAGCATTTCGGAAGGAAACTTCTAACTTCTAAACCAGTAACTCCTAGAAGGTATACAAATGTTATACCTGACATGTTTTTCAATAAGAGTGTCCATATGCACCTTCTTGCACAATCTCTAGATATCCAATGAAAACAATGAGAAGTTGAACAGAGTAGAATAGAGCTAAAGGCTGTACATGTTTGTTATGATCTCTGGGGCAGTAGGTACAAGCCTGCTTTAAACATCTGGTAAAACTTTGTCCTCTGTGGAATTTGTGCTTTGGTTTTTTGATTGTATGAGACAGCATCTCCTTTAGCTCAGGTTGGCCTCCAACTCATTAAGTAGATGAGAATGACTTTAAACTCCTGACCCCCCTCCCTCCACTTCCCTGAGACTTAGAAGCATGTACCACTATGCAAAGCTACTCTCTCTGGCTTTAAAGACAAAAGAAAAAAAAATGATATTCTGTATGACATCAGGGAGTCACTCAACTCTAGTACACCTAATACCACGATACCAACTGTAACATGATTGCTACAGTTAAGCAGAACAATACCGTTCAAAGAGACGAGCGACAATGTGCAGAGCCCACTTCTTACACTTCCACCACACCAGCTCTGGTCGGTCATCTTCATCAATTTGAAGAGTCTCCTAAGAGGAGAAAAACATCCAAGTCAGATTTTTGCCTAAGAACATTTATAAAAACAGCATAAATTTTAGTATAGATTAAGTCATGGCTGGACAAAGTGAGACTTACTCTACTTACTTTACCGGTAGCTAGTTAGAATTAAATAAGTTAAGCCTATCTTTCCTGGCCAGTGTTGGTGTTCACACTGGTCTCCAAGAGAAGCAAGAAGGCAGAAACAAAACACAACCAAGTCACCTGATAGATTCTGAGAGGATGATAGGATCTGTTGGATGTGGGCAACAGTAACAAGACTGTTGTCAAAAATCACTCAACTGTTTATTGCTTATGTGGGCACACTGAAACTTGGAATACTTTGTTTCAAATATAGACAATGAAGAAGATAGGAACAAAGGACATGCTTAGCATGTGAGAGGCCCTGGATTCAACCCTGGCACTTAAATATGTAAGTAAGAGATAGGGACACAAACGGAATGGAGAACATTTTCAAGACAATTCAAGTTCTTAAAATGCAAAGGTTAACTTGACAAACAAACAACAACAACAACAACAACAACAACAACAACAACAACAAAAACCATGTGGTTGCCACTGCAGATCACAGTGGGATACTTTCACCTGGAGAAAAGGTGGCTTAGAACCCTGCTGTGTGCATTAAAGTATACACCTGAAGCTCTGTTTCTGCTTTGCAAGGCTTGCTGGAAGTCCAACACTTTCAGGAAGCAATGACTCAGCCACTGAGCTCCACCCCGGCCAAGTACTGAACTGCATTCTTAGAGTTAACAGCTTAAATATTAAAACTACCCAGATATCAAGCAATGAAACACTCAATTAAAATGACAGCATGAAAACAGTGAAGGGCCTGCACGATGGCTCAGTAGGTAAAGGTACCACACTCGATGACCTGACTTTGATCCCCAAGGTCCACAAGGTTGAAAGAAAAAACCACAAGTGTCCTCTGACCTCTACACATATAGCATGGTGTGCTTCCATACACACATACCACCTACCTATACAAACATCCACTAGCAAAAATTTTAGCCAGGCGTGGCGGCGCACGCCTTTAATCCCAGCACTTGGGAGGCAGAAGCAGGCAGATTTCTGAGTTCGAGGTCAGCCTGGTCTACAGAGTGAGTTCCAGAACAGTCAGGGAGGGCTATACAAAGAAACCCTGTCTCGAAAAAACAAAAAAACAAAAAACAAAAACAAAAAAAATTTAAGTGTAAAATAAAAATTTTAAAGAATAGTTATAGCCAGAAAAAAAATATTAATAATATTTATTTTTCATTCTTGGTGAAAAACAAATATGAAAGTACATGTACTATTTTTATAAGTAAAATTCTAAACATACATGCAGGAAAAAAAAGACTAGAGGAATATGTAGCAAGGTTTAAAATGTTTTAACCAGTTTAAATAAAGTTAAACATAGTTTCTGTTTTAATATTCTTGCTGATCTGATGTTCTAAAAGTGAACACTGTTAATTATATATTTACAGTATTTTATAAGTTAATATGAGAGTGGGTTTCTGGTTTTGTTTTTGGGTTGGTTTTTTTTTTTTTTTTAATTGCAGACCAGACAGTGAATCAGCATTAAGTATCCCATCAATACATTTGCAGGCTTTCCTGCAATGCAGAGATCTGACTTACCGGAGGGACTGTCCTATCAATGATAGTCCGAAAGATCTCCATCCATGTTGTCATGGTCTGGTGATTCACCAGCTGAAGAGGCAGTGCATACTAGAAAACAGAACAGCAGGAGACAGTGATCCCTCCTGCCCATAAAACCAAGCATTTTATATCTTCTGGGATAATATCTGAGCAAGAAAACATTAACTCCTGATTCAACCTAAAATTTAACCTTAAAAAAATCCGTCATCAAATATGTATTTCTATCAGGTAACAGGCAACAAGGTCTCACATATCACAGGTTACCCTAAAACGCACCCAACAGAATGACCCTGGACTCCTGGTCTTCCCGCCTCCAGGTCCTGAACACTGAAATTACAGGTGTGTGCCACCATACCTAGCTTTATGTAGCACAAGGGATTGAACCCAGGGTTTCATGTATCGAGGAAAGAACCTGAGCTACTTTCCCAGCCCTCTTGTTTGTTTGTTTGTTTGTCTGGTGGTTGGTTGGCTGGATTTGCTTTCTGTTGCAGGATATTTCTGGGTGTGTGCTCAGCCCTTTGACTGGAATACATACATTTCCTTACTACACAACTTTAATCCCAGACAATGAAGGTAAAGTTAACTGATGAAAGTGGTGTCTAATTGAGAGGCAGACAAAGTGACGAATCAGAGAAAAATATGACAGAATAGGATATGCCCAACTTTCTAGAGAAGAGAGAGAAAAGGGAAGCTACTTAAGAGAGCAGCAAAGAGAGAGAGGAGGCAGTTTTGCCAGGAGAGTTATAGAGAGATGAGCTGTGGAAAAAGAACAAACTAGAAACAGGTGAAGACAGAACAAGCCAGAGAATGAGAGGGAGCCAGAAGATTAGAACATATTGCCATACTATGAGGCCAAGCAGAACAATTCAGTCAGAAACTGAGAGAAGCAAGACTGAATTAGTCAGCTTGGAGAAGAGTTTGAGCCAGAATAGCTGAGTCAAACCAGTCAACAGAGTTCAGAAAGAACTAGAAAGGGTGAGCTTATTCAGCAGTAAATCTCAGAGGCTGAAAACATTCTAGGCCTAGATAAGGTTGTACTGACTAGAATCTTCCAGGACTAGGCCTAGGTTAGCAGACTGGGGCAATAAGCCTCAGAGATGACAATTACTACACACAAATAAAAGTTACATTTACAGTTTGAAACAAAGTCTCTTGTAGCCCAAGCTAGCTTCAAATATGCTATGGAGCCAAAGATAGCCTTGAAACCTTAATCTTCCCATCTCTGCTCCAAAATACTAGAATTACAAACATTTACAACCCATACCTTTTTTTTTTGGCATATAAATCTTTTAAATTTAGAAATACACATGTCATTGGCTATTTCTCCAGTCTACCATTAAAAAAGAAAGATTTTACATCAATAAGATCTCTTTTCCTTCACATACATTTTGGGCTATTTTTACAACTTGCCTCTTCATGTATCAAGCTTTTAATTATAAGCACTTTGATGAAAATCTTCACCTCATTAAATGCACATGAAGCTCTTTTTTCAATCCCCATTTTCTACTTTGCGGCCCAGTCCCTATGACTTCTGCTCAGGCTTCTATCTCCCATGCTGTGCCGGGCGCTGCAGGGAGCTGCCTCCACACCTACTGCTCTACTGTCCTCTAGCATGGTGCTGGCAACATCCTTGCCATTTCACAAGGCTCTCACTCCAGCTGGGAGAATGCAGATGCAGGGGCGGGGAAGGCAAATAGTGAAGGTGGGGAGAGAGGTGGTTTGGGGTTATTTCACACCTACAAGCTGGGCATGATGACTTGCACACATAACCATCACTCAGGAGTCAGGTAGGAGGCAAAGGCAGGAAGACTGTCATGAGTTTGAGGAGTGGGACTCTCTCAAAAAAAAAAAAAAAAAAAAAAAACTGAGAAAGGTCAAAAAAAAGGTCACACTTTATTCTAAGTGCCACATGAGAGGGAGGCATTTGGACTTAAACTCAGGTCAGGCAGAAGCAGTCACTCCTGTAGCATGTGTGAAAGCCTCTACACAGAGAATTGCTACTTAAGGCACAGTCAGCCTCACTGAATCAGACATCTGCGAGCAGTTCCTCTGGGCTGCCTGTATCACAGCCGGTCAACTCCAATTCTCTCCAACATCATGATAGCAGTTTCACTTCTCAAATCAGTTCTTTTTTTTTTTTTTAATTTTGCCTCATCAGAGAAGTACACTGCCATACTAATATATAACTGATTACCAAAAACAGTTAAAGATATTAGAATGTCTCATCTTTGGTTTTTTGTCTGTTTTTTCTTCCTGTGTCAGTTAGCCAAGTATAAAGAATCCACAGAAAACTCATGTCACCAGCCTTCATGTCACCAATCAGTGCTTGGCTCTGTTTTCCCAGCAAGAAAGGCTAGTCCAGCCCTAAATACACAGGCTATTATTGTTGTTGGTATGAAGCCCCAGTGTAAAGGAGGCCTGCTGAGGGAGATCTCTAACACTAACTCTAGAAGCTTTCTTCCCCAAAAGTTCAGGAAATGTGGAAGACTATATTTCTCTGGTAGCCGACTTTCTTTTCTCTTGTGAGATCTGCTTCCTTCCATCTATCCTGAAAAAAAAAAAAAAAAAAAAGACTTAAAAAAAAAAAAATCTGCCTTCAGCTGCCTTTACTAAAAGCGTATAAAGTCAGGCAAGGTGGCTATACCTTAATCCTACCATTCAGGAGGCAAAGGCAGGCAGATTTCTGTAAGAAGCCAGCCTGATATACATAATGAGGTCTACAACAGACAGAAGTGAACAGAGAGACCAGTCTCAAAAAGCCAAAAATAAGAAAATAAATAAATAAATAAATAAACATATATATATATATATATATATGAATGACAGGAGAATATAACTCCAGCTGTGTAGTGTAGTAAGACTAAAATAGTCCAAAGATGCCCAAGTCAAAACAAAGAACAGATCCCAGCTCTCCTGCCTCCCTAGCTCAAATAAACCAAACTCATATCACAAGGAATTATAAAGAGAGCACAGGACAGAACTTTAATCCATTCTCATTGAGGCTGACCCCAATTCTTCTTCTCAGGCTGAAATCATTTACTCAAGTTTTTTCAAGTATCAATGTTCAATATCTTCACATTTTAAAGACTTTCCATCCCTATCTTCTAATTGTTTTTAAATTACCATAGTAGTAGCCCTTATAGCTTAAGTCAAAGAAAAAGTTCGGGCGGCATAAAGGCCATGTGCACACAGATAAGCACGGTACAATCCAGGGAAAGTTAAACACAAAGCTAATCTCTCCAAAGGAAAAAGATATTTGGCTGTTTCTCCTGGAATGCTGGGGAAAATGTAGTTTACAACCTGGTGATCTTTTGCTACCTGTTGGGCCACGTCCATAACCGCCACAATATTATGTTTGTTTATCCCAGACTTTTCTCCCCTAAAACCTTGAGCTTTACTTTCAGGCCATGAAACTCATTCTTGTGAGACATCACTCGTACAACAGCCTAAGTGATTTCTATGGTATCCTGGGGCCAGCCATTGTGTGTACCTTGATGAAGCCACATGTGTACTTTGTAAAAAGCTTCAATGCCAACGCGCTTTAAGCTTTGCCATACTCATAGGTCTGAATTAATTGTTATCTGAATACGCTTTCCAAAATTGTGCTGTACTTAAATATGGCTAAAGTAAAATGATCTGGGTCAGACTCCAAAAAGTCTTAGCCCAGCAGTGGTCACCAAGGCCAGGCTAACCTGGGTTTCACTCTTACTGCCCCCAATCGTTTTTCCCTGCCTGCTGTCAAGTCTACAGGGACCCTCCTCCACAAGAGCCACTAAATCTGTGTTGGCTTAAATTTGGCTGAAGATGAGAAAAGGTCATCAATGTGATCTCCCATTAAGAGGGACTCTATTTTCTTTGCTCTCCTCCTATAATCACAACTAACCAGCAAACAGGGCACCTTGAATCTAAACTCAAGTTTCAGGTCAAGCAACACCTGGGGTTCTTTTTAACTTGGAACTTCAGATGAAGAAAGACAGCACACAGACTCCAAACTTAACTGGGGATGCCCAGTGATCATGGCTAACAGTAAATTTCTGTGAGTCTGATTCTCCTAAGGTAAAAATATGATTCTAAATAATGACTGATGCTTCTACGGGGTACACACAAATACAAAGTTCTTTCGAGTTTGTCTTCTGCAGTCGCACCGACCTGAACGAGAGCATAGAATATTTTCAGAATCTGTTTCTGCAGCAACACAGAGTAATGGGAGGCATCCGGAAGCAGCTGCAGGATTTGCTGCTGAATTCTAGGAAGAAATATCTGCATGGCTGCCAGGAGAGGCTCTCTCTCTTCTGCT
The DNA here is from genome assembly GCF_900095145.1 of Mus pahari. Classification (NCBI taxonomy): domain Eukaryota; kingdom Metazoa; phylum Chordata; class Mammalia; order Rodentia; family Muridae; genus Mus; species Mus pahari. The sequence continues at coordinate 163,183,705 of NC_034591.1, forward strand.
TTTTTATATCTGCATGAGCAAAGACAGAATAAGAAGGTGATGATTTCTCCTTCCAGTGAGCTGGAAACAGAGTGAAAAAGACTCGTTAACCATACAAAACAGAAAGGAATGAAAAACGGCCTTAAATTTCCTATGAAGCTGTTGCAATGAAGTTGGAAGAAAACCTGGAAGGATAAACTCTTGTTTCAGGCAGCCACAAAATCTTTGTTCAAAGGTTGGGACTAGTTTAAGAATCCAACAATGAACAACTGCAATCCCAGTTCTCAGATGCTAAGACAGAAGGATCACGATTTCAAGGCCAGCCTGAACTTACAAAGCAAAATCTGTCTGAAAATGCCAAGGGCTGGGGATGTGGCTCATGAAAAAGGCCCTGGGTTGGTTTGTTATGCAGCAATGGGAAGGAAGGAAGGAGGAGAGGGAGGAGAGAGGGAGGGAGGGAGGGGGAAGGAGGGGGGAAGGGAGGAAGGAAGGAAGGAAGGAAGGAAGGAAGGAAGGAAGGAAGGAAGGAAGGAAGGAAGGGTGGGTCAATCTAAGACTATTTAGGAATTTTATATGGAAATTCTTTTAGTATTTAAGTTAACTCTCATCAAACCATAATTCATCCTATAAAATGAAAGTTGATCTGCTAGCTTAGACACACACATCATTCTGTAGGGTAAATAACATGGAAAAAATTTTTCTCATATCACCCTTCACTGAGAGTATATATACTTTACAAGCCTGGGTGTTCTCAGTTCAGTTGTATGGTTGCCAATCTAAAATTATTTTCTAAATAGAAAGTCTATACAACTTTCTAAACTATCATCTTAAAGAACAAAAACTACATGAGCTGTGATCTCAGCACTCAGGAGGCTAAGGCAGGAGGATGGCTCTGAGTTCAAGGCCAGCTTGATTCACCAAGTGATACTGTCTCAAAACAAAGGAAAACTACAGGACTGCATATACAAAAGCAGTGCTCATCTTAAAACCCCCCAAAAATAACATTAACTGACATCCAAGCCTTGTACCTCACCAGCAACTTTCATGGAAATGTCCCAAAGAACTTTACACTTCCTACCTTTTCTCATCAGAATAGTATCTGATTTCTGTATCTGAGATATATTTACAGCAACAGTTAAAGAAAGTTCCACCACTTGCTGCCTCGGAATTCATCAGTGTACACCAGAAAGGCTGAGCACCACTGACCGACTGCAGCAAGTGAACACACTGTCTCAGCATTTTCCACGATGAACTGATTTTGCCAAGCCCAACAGCAGAATGGGCTATGAGCCTGAGGCCACAGGACACTGGCTCTCTTTGCTAGTAGAAATGAACTTACTCATAGGTCTTCACCAGCTGATATAAGCACAGTAAACTGCCAAGCCAGCTCCCACTGTTTGGTGACTGCAAATAGTAGTCTATCTTGTCGACCACTGCAGGCCAATGACCAGGAAAATCATGTCTAATGATGACTCGGAGACACATTGTTAACTGGACTCTGTGAGGTGGGAAAGAAAATGTGCAAATTCAAGCAGTTAAGAGTATCATCCCCCAAAGAACTACAATATTGATATAATGTTCTCTAATTCCCATTACATTTGTTATACACCTATAGTAAGGCACCACTGAGCATGGATAACATTGAGAAATGTGTCATTAGCAAGTTCAAATTTGGGTGAACACCAGAGTGTACCTTTATAACTTAGGATGCTCATCCAGTTACATCTAAGGAGATGTAATCACATGGGACACCACTGTGTACATTGTGAACTTATGCAGCAAAAGACTGTATACATGTAGCCACGATGTGAGAAAAAGTAATCCTGCTAAAAAAACCTTCTCAGTGGCACAATTTACTGAGAATAAACACAATGGGGGAACCTCTCAAATAAATGAAACCTCCGTCTTACCCTAAAGATAATTTAGTGGGCCCTGCACCTCACCTGGACCACACAATAGATCTCGCCCTGGTGGAGGGAGTGAGGGTGAGCTAGACACGAGGGTATGCACACAAAAGAGCTGTCCCTGCCACTCATCTGCCATGAGGCGGTATGGAGGTGATACCCTCTCACCCTCACCATCTGCAGCAGTGAATAGAGCTGGCCCTGGGGTCAAGAGAGCAGGAGATCTGGTCCTGCCCTCATCTGCAGTGCTGGGGAGAGTGGGCCCCACACCTTAACTGGGAAGCACAGTTGAGCTGGCTTTTATGGCATGGGTGGAGGTGAGTCATGGGCACCGAGGGCATGAGTGGGAGAGTTGACCCTGCCTCTTGCCAGCTGTAGCATTGGGAGAATTAGCTGGGGCATTGCTGGAGAGCTCACCCCGGTACTATGGGTGCAGGAGAGCTGGTGGGCTGACCAACTCAGCGACCACCTATCCCCAGATGCAGGGCCTTGAGTTGGTCCACCCCAACATCTACCTCAGCTATGAGCTGCAGAAGTATGTGAACGGACCAGTCCTACAAACCCAGGATCTCCATGATACAGGACCACAAGAAGAGAAGTCCTGGTGAGGATCCAGTATTGATGCTATAGCAGAAGCCAGAGGCCTTGAAGCAGACCAATTACTCATTGCAATGAACATTTACAAATAATGATGCGTGAACAGAAGGGTCTACTGTAGGAAACACTGTGATACATTACAGCTTATATGAAGAGATATTTTTTATGTTCGTTTTGTCTTTTGCTTCATTTTCTTTGTGGGGATGCAAGGGCAGAGGGCAGATATGAAGGGAAGGGGATATATGGTGTGAAAATCACAAAGAATCAGTAAAAAGTTAAAAAATAAATTTTAAAAGATTGTCAAAAAATTCAAAGTATACAGCAAATCTACCTCAACTCTGTAAAAATTCTTACTTGTTTTATTTTATATTTGAGTCTTCACATCCAGAAGGAGCAGCATATTTAGGGTCCTGGGTTTGATCTACAGCACACAGAAAGAGAGAGAGAGAAAAGAGACAGAAAGAGAAAGAGAAAGAGAAAGAGAAAGAGAAAGAGAAAGAGAAAGAGAAAGAGAAAGAGAAAGAGAAAGAGAAAGAGAAAGAGAAAG
>NC_034591.1:163186751-163194261 GCF_900095145.1 Mus pahari
AGAGAGAGAGAGAGAGAGAGAGAGAGAGAGAAACAGAGACAGAGAAACAGAGACAGAGAAACAGAGACAGAGAAAGACAGAGACAGAGAGACAGACAGAGGCACACAAAGAGAAGGGATAACAACATATAGATTATGTATACACATGCAGATAGATGATACATACACACATAAATATATACAGAGATATGCCAACACATAGATGATGATAGATAGATGATAGATATGTATATATACATACAAATATAGAAATACAGGTAGACAGATACACATGTGATCACCAAATGGGCAAGCCTAGGGCTGGTGTGTGGTTCATTGGCAGAGCACCTCTCTGTGTATAAGGTGTATGTATACATATACACACATCTGTCAACTGGATAAACCTAGCTCTCATCAGTTAAGAAAGAGACAGTATGGTACATTGTACCCATGAAAATACACAGTAATTCTTGTACTGTGAATACAACAAATATGGATTTACTAGGCAATTTCTGAAAAATAGGAAATTGAAGAACCACTGCCAAAGAAATAAGTGGGGGAAAAAGCAACAAAAGAAATAAAACAGAAAAGAGGAATATGCAAGATGCTATCCCACAGCATTTAGTACAGTCATCACTTCTCAGTGAGCTCTCATCTGTAACTAGGATTGAAAAGAAAACAAAAGGGATGCAAAAATGTCCCTTCTACAAAGTACCACTGTTACTACCAAGTATGTCCTCATGAAGTCATTTGATTAGAGAATTAACCTGCCAAAATTAGAATTCCAAACTGTAATTTTTGCTGAGCTGTTCATTTGTGAGGAAGTTTTATGTAGCCCAGACTGGAGATGACCTTAAACTCTGATGCTCCTGCTTCTATGTCCCAAGTATTGGGATTCACACATGTACCACTACACCCCATCCCACTACACTACTGCATGCAGTGCTAGGAACAGAGCCCAAGGTCTCTCTCATGCATACGAGGAAAGCAGCCTACCGACTGAGCTACCTCCTCAGTCCCAGAGTTCCAAATGGTAAAAAATAAACTAGTGTTCAATCGGGCATTCAACAACTTAGATCTATAAAAACCGAGGAAAAAATTAAGCTGCATATTGTATCTTCCTTACAGCACTAAATGTATTTTCTCTGAAGTACTTGTAAGTGAAATTAGACAAGATGAAGCAGTATCTTCAAAGGTTCTTAGTTCATGAGAGGAGCAGAGCCACAGAGAACTGTCTCATAAAAAACAGGGATTTCCTGTCCACTACCAGTAGCTGTTCCTTTACACAACACAGGCATAAAGCATAGCTAAAGCTTTTCACTTTTTAGGATTTCATCTTGAGATGGGCCTCATGGTCCATTTCTCAGTTCAAGCCAAGTGCAAGATTGGCAGGGAGAGCAGCCCCTGCGTGCTGCTTTAGAACTAACGGGAGATCCAGGAGATCGGTAAAACAAGCATCCTCACAGATGAACAGACAACAGTTTTGAGAGGTTCCTGGGACACAACTGGCATATGGGGAACCAATGAGAATAAGGATGCTCTTCTTCAGTGAGTACCTGTGTTCTCCTAGCTACAAGAACAACTTCGCAATAATTCAACGCATGCTCTTCCTGTTACCACCCCCCCCTTCAAATTTCCTTTCTTTTCCTTTGTTTTTATCACAGTTGCTCTTAATCAATATTGAACAATCTTGTCCCCATCGTTCATCCCTTGCCCCTCCCCCTCCATCTGCAAAGGAAATTTCATTACTGGCTCATATGCTGAAGTAAATTTGTTTCTATTCTGAGATTGTGGAATTCATAACTTCACAGCTATGCTGTCTAATATATATAACTAAAAATGCATTTTCTGGTCTGGAAACATAGCTTAGTTGGTAAAAAATCTTGCCCAGAATACAAGAGGTCCTCAGTTTAAGCTCCAGCTCTACATTTATCAATCTTAGCAGTATACAGCTATAATCCCAGCAATTGATAATGGAGACAGGAGGACTAGAAGTTCAAGGCCATCCTTGGTTACACAATACACTTGAGACTAGCCTGGGATATATGAAAACTGTCTCAAAAAAATAAAAAATACATACACACAAACAAAGCTGGAGACTATACCCAATAGTCTCAGCCAAGGCCAAATGCCTCCTCAGATCACACAGACAGGGTGTGACCTACCTCACCAGATCTGGAGACCGAATTATCCCTTCCACAATGTTGTCACGGATCTGCTGCCGGTCATTCTCATGAATATTGAATGGAAATATCACTTCTCCTGGTGGAGGCTCCCTGTCTGGCCAGTATTGTGTCACCATGTTCTTCAGGTAGATGGCAGCTGAGTTTAAGAGAAAAACAGATGTGTTGGACTCAGCCTTACAATTCAGCCTTATGCCCACCCAAAATGGAAAAGCTTACAGATGCAAAAGTTCCCCAACTTGGGAAGGGAAGATGGGAAGAATTCAAGAATTTTATATGGGAATCCCACAGGAACATCCCACCAAGCTGGAGGCCATCCTTGAGTGACATAGACATGACCTTGGAATCATGTCCAAGTTTTCAGACTGAGTACAAACACACTGTCATCAGGAAATTTCCCTTTTCTCAAACCTAACAGTAAACCTGCTGTCTGCTGCTGATCCTGTCCCCCGTCACCCTGCACATTCAGGAGTATTTGTGCCCTCCTGTCTCCATTATCAATTGCTGGGATTATAGCTGTATACTGCTAAGATTGATAAATGTAGAGCTGGAGCTTAAACTGAGGACCTCTTGTATTCTGGGCAAGATTTTTTACCAACTAAGCTATGTTTCCAGACCAGAAAATGCATTTTTAGTTATATATATTAGACAGCATAGCTGTGAAGTTATGAATTCCACAATCTCAGAATAGAAACAAATTTACTTCAGCATATGAGCCAGTAATGAAATTTCCTGGTATACAGCACTGGTAATTTCATTTAATCCTTTGATATATTACTTATAATTCATAAATAGACATCCATTTTCAAATATATTTAGAAAAATCTCAAGAAATCTGTGTCCCTATCTATCAAAATATATAAATCAATTACTTTGTTTCTACTCTTTTCAACTTTCAACAAGAAGACATTTGGAAGAAATTAGCTGAATTACTGCTATGAGACTGCTTTATTTTGTTTGGTATATGTTTGTGGTATGTGCATACATGCATATTCACATGTGTGTGGGCGCATGTGAGGGAGGAGGGATTGTGTATGCACATGCATGAACGTAGAGGCCCAGAGTTTCTTCTTGATCACTATCAACTTATTTACTAAGGCGGGGGCTAAACTGGATGTGGAGGCCACCAACTCTGGGCTAGTCATCTTGCTCTAAGAACCCATCATTGCCTTTGGGTGATAGGATTACAGGAGGCCAGCAGGTATGGCTGTCTGTCATGTAGGTTCTGGGGATCAGAACGTGGATCCTCACACTTGCAGCATTTCATCCACTGAGCTAGTTTCCCAGTGTAATAAGAGATGTGGCTAGACATGGTGATGCACAGCCCTAGCCCCAGCACCTGGGGAAGCTGAGACAGAAAGACTGCTTCAAGTCTAAAGCCAATCTGAGCTATATAATCAACTCAAAGCTGAGATCTTGTCTCAAAGAGAGGAAAGAGAAAAGAAAGAATATGAAGCTTTTTAACCATTCCAGTTTAGTGTAAACATATTCTCAAACACATATAAAGACAGACATGTTTCTGAAAAGCGCCCCAACTTTCTCTTTCCTTTCTGCTCCCAGCAAAGTTTTTTCTACTTCAATTTTACTATGAATTAAACATGGATAATAAAAGCATTTCACCATTGAAAAATACATGTGGGCTGGCGAGATGGCTCAGCGGGTAAAAGCACTGACTGGTCTTCCTAAGGTCCTGAGTTCAAATCCCAGCAACCACATGGTATCTCACAACCACCTGTAATGAGATCTGATGCCCTCTTCTGGTGTGTCTGAAGTCAGCTACAGTGTACTTACATATAATAATAAATAAATCTTTAAAAAAAAAAAGAAAAATACAACATGTTCTGTATTAGTTAAAATTTGACCAAAAGCCGGGCGTGGTGGCGCACACCTTTAATCCCAGCACTCGGGAGGCAGAGGCAGGCCGATTTCTGAGTTCCAGGACAGCCAGGGCTACACAGAGAAACCCTGTCTCAAAAAACAAAAAAAAAAAAAAAAAAAAAAAAGTGACCAAAATTTAACTAAATTATGAATGTGATATCCTATAAGTCCTCTTTCATGCGTTTTGATGCACCTAGGATTTCAATGTGTTTGAGTAAAAAAAAAAAAAAAAAAAAAAAAACTTTACAGCATGGTAAGCATGCATGTATGTGGGAGTGTATGTGTGTGTGATTGGGTAACACTAATCATGCAATTATAGAAAAAGCAAAACATGGTAGTACATGCCTATAAGCCCAGAACTTGAAAGGCAGAGACAGAAAGATCAAAGCCAACTTAGACTACATGTAGAGGGTAAGGGGGAGAAGCATGTCAGACATATAAATAGGCTTCATAGCTAAAACAAAAAGTCTACTTCCTGGTACTAATAAAAAAAGAAGAAGAAAGGGAGGAGAGAAAGGGGAGAGAAGGAAGGAGGGAGGGAGGGAAGAAGGAAGGAAAGAGAGAAAAAGTCCTGGTCCCCATTCAAACATCCATTCAAAGTCGCATGGTGGTGTCACACACCTTTAATCCCAGCCCTGGGGAGGCAGAGGTAGGCAGATTTCTGTAAGTTTGAGGCCAACCTGGTCTACAAGGTGAATTCCAGGACAGCCAAGGCTATGACACAGAGAAACCCTGTCTCTGGAAAAAAAAAAAGAAAAGAAAGAAAAAGAAAAAAGTCCAAGCAACACTACATCTGTGAGTTGCCACAAGTGCCACTAGAACTCAGAGCTATAAATCGCAGTCTTAATCTAAGTGACCTATGGTAATGCTACTGGGATCATAACAAATTAGAGAGATAAATTATTAAAAGTAGAAAAGCAAAATGGAAAACGGCAATGTTAGAGAGGCAAGGAACTGATGGATAGATGAAAGCAAAGAGAATAAAATAGCTACAAAACAAAACAACTAGGTTGGCAGTGAGAACTCAGTATCTACCACTAACTTTTCAAGAGAAAAGAAAGTATTCTTATGTCTTAGAAGTATTTCATGTGCTCTTCCTAATTTTTCAAGAGACTTTTAGATACATAATTTTAAGTTATATTTTTTTATTCCTTGAATGTTACATACATTTAGATAATGTATATTGATCATATCAATCCACCACTACCTCTCTTCAACTCCCCTAGTGATCCCTATGGTATATCCATCCAATCTTCATTCCCTCTTTATTTTTCACTGTTATTATTAATAGCCCTGAGTCAAATTACTGATGCCCTAGGAACCTGAGTGTGTGGTCATCCACTGAGGCGTGAGCTACTTACCAGCGGGCACATCACCAAAGGAGAGTGACTCTCTTTCAGCAGCCATCAACTGCCAGCAGCTCTTCCAATAGGGGTGGGCGCCTTAAAGGTTATTCCTGGATCAATGCTGGAATTTTAGCTGTCATGTTCTTGTACAGGTCTTATACAGTACATTATAACTATTTAGATTTAAAGTAGAATGTTCATTGACTTGAAAATACAACTTACCTGCCTGACGCACAGGGAACTCCACATGGTCAGAGACTATGATCCGAAGCAAGCTGGGGGCAAAATTAATAATCTTGTAGGACTGAAATTACAAAGAAATGCTTTGTAAAAAATGAGGCATTCTGAACAGCTACTAGCACCATTACAGCATATATTACCATCTAAATGAAAAAAAAAACTTTTCGTTATTGTTTTTTGTTGTTTTTCGAGTTAGGGTTTCTCTGTGTAGCCTTGGAACTCCTTCTACAGATCAGGCTGGCCTGAAACTCAGAAATTTGCCTGCCTCTGCCTCCCAAGTGCTGGGATTAAAGATGTGTACCTCTACTGCCCAGCAGAAAGGCTTTTAACAGGAGATAAATTCTGAAGGGTAATGATTATGAAAAAAAATTTTTTAAAGATTTATTTATTTACTATATGTAAGTACACTGTAGTTGTCTTCAGACACTCCAGAAGAGGGCATCAGATCTTGTTACAGATGGTTGTGAGCCACCATGTGGCTGCTGGGATTTGAACTCTGGACCTTCGGAAGAGCAGTCAGGTGCTCTTACCCACTGAGCCATCTCACCAGCCTGAAAATATTTTTAAGTTAAAAAATTCTTATAACTAATGAATAAAAATGTGAGTAGTTTTATGTTTGACATATATTCCCAAAATGCTCTCCAGAAAGTCTTCCAGGTAACTCTCTAAACAGCAGCACATGAATATTCATTCACCTACCACAAAAACCTATGAAACCTTAAAACCTTATTACTATTTTAAATGATATGTCTTCTGTTACTCAAAGTCCTTTCTGTTGACCATTTATTTCTTCTACAAATTTCTTATACCCTTTATCCTTTAAAAGGGGAAATTTTGTTGTTTTTTTTTTTTTTTATTTATCAACTCTATGAGATTAACGGGATTACAATCTTAACCTTTTATTTGACCTCTGTAGTAAGCCAATAGTGCTACCTTAACAAGATCTAGAATCACCTCCGAGACAAGCCTCTGGACATATTTGTGAAGGAATTTGTAGTTAAGTGAGATAGGATGATGCTCCTTGCAAGTAGGGTCTTTGAAGAAAAAGAAGAAAGCCAGCTAACACCAGCATCCTTCTCTCTGCTTCCTTACTGTGGACACAATGTAACCAACTGTACTGGATACAATGTAACCAGCTGTCTCAAGCTCTTAATGCCATGCCTTCACCACCATGATGAACTACACCCTCACACTGTGAATCAAAGTAAACCCTTCCTCCCTTAAACTGCTTTTATCAGGTATTTTCCTACTAGAAGAAGAAAAGAAACTCATATAACCTACTCACCACAACTGTTTCCTCCCAGATTACCTGTGCTTTAATTTTCTTGATATTCACTTTTGACAAACACAAAACAAAATGTCATCTTCAGAAAACAGAAGCCCAACACAGGGGGAATAAAGATAGAATCATGTTTTTAAAAAAAAAAGAAATTACAAGTGCTAGAGAGAAAAGCTAGTCCAAAGAGGGCCATTGTGGCACAGACAGCAGAGGACAGGCACTGCTAGGCACAGTCTTCTCAGAATCAGTGCTTCAGGAATCCATGCTAATGACTTCCTGTTCATCCTGTACACTCATAGGCTGTTTACTCTGGACACCAGTAAGATAGAACCTCATTCCTTCTGACCATATTTACATAGGTATCTAGAATCATATCATCCCTCAGCCTAGCCAGGAGCTCTGCTTGACTGTTAACTTACAAGCAATTCTGCTAGGCTCCTCCCAGGGACCTAGCAACAGCTTACATCATCACCTGTCACTAATACCTGCTGCAGCAGCCAGGTGTGGCATATAAAAGGAATAATCATCACCCTAGCTTCTTTTTCTCTCTCTCTGTTCCCACCTGTTCCCAGTCAGAGTCTCTCTCTCTCTCTCTCTCTCTCTCTC
>NC_034591.1:163194380-163203715 GCF_900095145.1 Mus pahari
CTCCTTCCCTCCCTCCTTTTCTGTTCTTCTTTCTATACTTCTCTGGCTCTGCTTCTCTGCCCTCATGGCCCTTCTCCCGTTTGTCTGCCTCTACCCCTTACCTCCCTCCCCTTCCTCCAAATAAAACGCCTTTATATTAGGTCCATTGCATGGCAAGATTTCTCAGGAGGGCATCTTGGCATGGGCCCACCTGGTACACCCCACCCCACCCCCCACGACATTAGATTTCATAACAGTGACATTCCCAAAAGTCTCATAAATTCTCAAGGAAGGAAACCAGGGGGCTGGAGAGATGGCTCAGCAGTTGGGTACACTGGTTGCTCTTCCAGAGGTCCTGAGTTCAGATCCCAGCAACCACATGGTGACTCACAACCATCCATAATGAGATCTGATGCCCTCTTCTGAGGTATCTGAGGACAGCTACAGTGTACTTACATATAATAAATAAATAAAATCTTTAAAAAAAAAAAGGAAGGAAGGAAACCAGTCCATTCAGCTTGACTTCTCCTGAGTGCCTATATGGGCAATGTCATCCTTTGAGATACAACTAAGTTATTAATATTTTCTCTTTCTTTCCTTTTTTTTTCTTCCTTTCTTTGTGTGTGTGTGGGGGGGGGGGGCGCGTGCATGTGCGTGTGCCTGTGTATGTGCATGTGTATATGTGCGTATGTGCATGTGTATATGTGCATGTGTGCATGTGTGTATATGCATGTGTGTGTGTGTGTGTGTACGCATGTGTGAATGCATGTGCGTGTGTAGTCTATTCTCTCTATCTTTATATGAGTTCCAAGAATCAACCACTTGTCATAAGGCTAGGAAGGCAAACACCTTTCTTTACCCATTAAGTCATTTTACCAGCCCACTCAATATTTTTAATTTTTATTTATCTATTTTGTGTGTATGAGTGACTTTGCTTACATGTATGTCTGTGCACCATGAAGAGGGAGTCAGATTCCCTGGAACTGGAATTACATATGGTTGTGAGCCATCATGTGGGTGCTGGGAAGTGAACTCAGGTCCTCTGGAAGAGCGTCCAAAGCTTTTAAATGCTAATCTGTCTCTCCAGCCCCAACTCATTTATTTGCTTGTTTTGTTTTTTTAGAGACAGGGTTTCTCTGTGTAGCCCTGGCTGTAGTGCAATGCAGCTCACTCTATTGGCAAGACTGGCATTGAACTCAGAGATCCGCCCGCCTTTGCCTCCTGAATGCTGGAAATAAAGATGTGTGTTACCACTACTGTACCAACCTTTTTTAAAAAAAACTTTTCCAGCTAGGTGTGGTGGTATATACACTTTAATCCCATCACTCATGGTGCAGAAGTAGAGTTCCAAGCCAGGAGTGTAATGGGTTAGTTTGATGCTACCAAATGCTAAATTCTGCACCCTAAGATCTGGTTGCTCCAAGACAAGTAGATCCTCATGTATACCAGATTTTGTTATATAAACCACCCAACCACCCCCCCAACACACACACACACACACACACACACACACACACACGAGCTATCCATGATTGGTTAATAATATGCCCACATCCTGTAACTGGGCAGAAGAGAGGAAGGCAGGGCTTTGATTCCCAAGCTTGGGATTTGAGGCAGGGACTAGGAGGGGAAGAGAGAGAAGGAATAAATCACCTTGGGGTAGGTGGATCATGAGTGCATGACCATAAGGGCTAGCCTGTTGGCGTAGGAGCTACCCAGAGGGAACAAGGCAAATGGTATCTCAGGGTTATTGACAAGGAAATAGACAAAATAGAGGTTTGAAATCTGCTCAGCTCTAGTGCTTTAAGGATTATTATAAATATAAAAGTTTTGTGTCTTTTATTTGGGAACTAGTGCTTCTAAGGTAGGGTAGAAACCCCCAAATAATATTTTCCACAACAAGGGAGGTCTACTCTATCTCAAGAAAAGAAAAAAAAGGAGGTAGATTCCTTTTTATCGATCACTGAAACCATAAAAAATTTATAGTTTTTTAAAAGTAGGTGAGGGGATCTGAAGGGGAAGGCAGTGGTTAGCAGCACCTGCTATTCTTCCACAGCACCCAAGCTCAATTCCCAATACCCACATCAGGTGGTTCAGACACCCCCATCTCCAATTCCAGAGAATCTAAGCCTTCTGGTCTCTGCAGGCATCCCCATGCATACACATGATAAAAGAATAGGTTTTTAGCCCTCTTCTGGTCTCTGCAGGCATCCCCATACATATACATGATAAAAGAATATGTTTTTTTTTTTTAATCTGGGTCTTTGGAGAGAGAGAACTCAGAAGTTATGAGCCTCTATCACTCATTCAGAGGACCCAAGCTCAGTTCCCAGCACCTATGTCAAGGCATTCATAGGTACTGTAACTCCAGCTCCATGAGTTCGGATGACACTGACCTCCACAGGCACCTGCACACACATGCACATACCCATATCCATACACAGAATTTTTTTAAATAAACAAGTTTAAATGAAACAAAAGCAATTTTTTTTAAGCCTGGGCTGCATGAGATCCTGATTCAAATAAATTTGGAAAAAGAAGAGAGAGCTAAGCCATTAAGAGTGCTTGCTGCTCTTGCAGAGCACCTAAGTTCAGTTCCCAGCATCCACATTAGGTGGCTCACAACAGCCTGCAACTCCAACTTCAAAAGGTCTCACTCCAAAAATCCAAAGGCCTCTGACCTCTGCAGCCACTTGCATTCATGTGCACAAACCCACCCACATTATTTATGTATATGTATGCTTAGTTTTATATATAACTAAGAATAAACCTTTTAGCTAGCTATGGAGGCATATGCCTTTAACCCCAGCACTTGGAGGCAGAGACAGGTGGATCTCTGAATTCGAAATCATCCAGTCTACAGAGTGAAATTAACACCAGCCTGGTCTACACAGTTAACACCAGCATCCATATCATATTTACATACGTATCTCATACAGTAGATACCTATGCATTCATGCAAGCAAGGCAGGATGGCACAGGGGTGCTAAGGGGCAAGCATTTGATACTCAACATCAAATCTAGGTCTTCTACTTCAAGTACAAAAACTTATTGAAAGCCTATTACAATTTGATTTTTATGGTGCTGGAGATGAGCTTAGGGCCTCCCACTGTAAACCAAACTACAAGTAACAAGGAAAACGATCTTCTGATGAGACAAACTTTGGATTAAAATAATATGAAGAGAACACAGGATTGAACCTCCCCTGGTTCTGTAGGCTTCTAATCTGTTCTGTTTTCATAATATCAACTGCACTCATGTGTTGACAAATCAGGAAAAAGCAAGATTAGGCTATGGGCAGAAAGTATAACATGGCATCAAAGTTATGTTCCCTATTAACACTATCAAAGGGACATCTGGTCCTGTGGTAAACGCAGTGTCAAACAGGCAGCCTCCCAGTGCACAGCAGCAGGATGCAAGCCTAGCCCTTATAGCATTTTTATTAACTAAACCCTGATGATTGTTACTCTAGACAGTATTCTACGAAGTCCGGGACAGATATTGATAGTAAGTGTCTCTTTTTCTGGGGTGACTGTCCTTTCCTATTTAAGACATCAAAGCATCCTTTTTGGCCATTCAACAAAACTTTGTGTATGTTAGGATTACAAGACTGAGCAGAGCTGGAAATCATATAGGGCCTTAAAGCAGAGCCAGATAGATATTAACAGGGTCTCGACTTTCTTACCTCTTGAGGATCCTGGATTCGCATGTACCTCAAACGCCACAGATTGTCAGTTAATATTTCTCTTTTGAGATTCAAAACATCTTTTATTTAAAAAAACAAAAACAAAAACAAAAAACCTCTACTAGGGCAAACACACTAGCCAAGAAGAATCCTTATACTTTAGGAGGCACAGAATTGCCTGGGGAGCCACTTAAAACACAAACTTGTTTCTATTCCCAGGTTTTCAGATTCTTTATGTCAGGGATGAAGCCCATAATTTGCATACCCAACAGTTTTCAGAGAAGCATAGGCCACTGGTTTTAGCAACCCTTCAAGATCCACTAATTAAGGAATATCCCTTCACACTTGTAGCAAGTTCAATTGTCAAGCCATGTAAGGAAATTTTAATTTGTACATTTTAGTAAGAAGATGATGGTTCCTCTTACATGTGCAGAACCAGAGCTTGTGATATTACAATTTTGAAAGGTTGGGCCAGATGTGGTAACACACACCTTTAACCCCAGCAGGCTAGAGGCAGAGGCAGAAGCAACAGGCTGATCTATGAGTTCCAATCCAGCCTGTTTAACACAGAATTCCAGGTTAACCAGAACTACACAGTGAGATGACCCTATCTCTGAAATGAAAGGAAAAAAAAGGGGGGGGGGGGGGGGGAGAAGGGGGGAGCGGCGGGGGCGGGGCAGGAGTGTGGAAAAAAAAAAAAAAAAAAAAAAAAAAAAAAGTCGAGAAATTTTGGGAGTAACGCTGGAACAATGAATGTCTAGACCGCTTAGAAAATGGAAAGCAGCTAAAGGAAAGTCACACACATTTCAGCATTCGAAAGAAATGCCTCAAATATTCTATCACTGGCCGAACCAGTCTTTGAAAAGGTACATGGTACAGGGAAACCGCGTGCCCTTCCTAGAACTCTCTCGGACAGTGCTGCCCAGCGCTCCAGCAATACTGTGCCAAGATCCACACTGCCACCGCCAGAAACAGACGAGGGGCAGGGTTTCCAACAGCAACACCTGAAAAGGGCGGGTCCGGAGAAAAGCTAGCTTAGCTTTGGTGAATTTTCCCACCGCTTCTCCACGTAAGCGCATTAAAGGGAAAGAAAACACACCCAAAGACCACTATCAAAGGTTTCGTAGCTTCTTTGTGCTGTCCAAGAGGGCTGAGCAAGTGCACCAAGAAAGGACATATAGCCAACAGGTGCTCCAGTTGCTCCGCAGGGGTCCTAGTCTCAGGCTGGGGTTGGAGGAGAGGAGAGAAGGGAGAAGAGTAGGAAAAAGAGAAAGAGGGGCAGCCCCTCGCTAACCTGGTTAAGCTCCGTCTCAGCTGCAATCCTCAGCTTTGGGTCGATAGTGCCCTTCAGCGCCTGGATGATCCGATTGAGGTCCATGTCCGCGGGCGGGAGCTCCGGTCCCAGAGCCAGCAGGCCGGGTTGCAGCCGGGATGCCTCCTGGCCCTTTTTGGCCCCCTCTGCCCTAGGGGACCACCTCACCCCCAACCCCTGCCGCTGCCACCACCGCCTGCAGCTACTTGCTGCGCCACTCTGACTCCGCGCCCCCTGTCCTCCCTCCTTCCCCCCCACAACTCTCTCTCCATTCACCTTTTACGACAGCCGGTGGGAGGTGGAAGAGGAAGCGGCGACTCCTTTACGGCTGCCTCTTCCCCTGGCGTGCTCCACTGACCTGCACCCGCCAGAGACGCCATGATGCTTGTCTCAGGAGCCGGCATTCATTGCACAGCGGTGCTTCTACAGGAAGTCGCTCTGGATTGTTCCACACACCAGACTCCGGCAGACGGCCGCCATGATGCCGTACGGAAATCCTAGCTTGTCCACCCACTGGTGTGAGCAAAGTTAACTGGCCTGGCATCTACTTACAGTTGCTGCCAATTAGGCATATCTAAACGGAGTGGTACTTTTTGTTCGAGAACTCTGAACCTCGCAACTGAGCTGTTTCAAGACAAACTTACTGGAACCCTGAACTTATGTAGCCTACAGAAGAGGTTTCCTTTAATGTTTGAGCGTCACCCTTTATCCTGCCATTCATTCTTTGAACATTTGTTAAAAACGTTTTCAGACAGACACCATGTTATAACAAGATAAAGTTTAATGCAGGTTTGTATAAAAACTCAAAATCTAATAGAAAGACAATCAAATGTGTGTGAATGTATGTGCGTGTTTCTCCTTAGAGTGTAAAAACGCAAAAATGCAGTAGTCAAGTAAACTATATGACCAAAAGTGCCAAAAATGTCCAGGCTTTCACTGTGAAAGGCAAGAAGGGTTACACTGTTTCCATCTACAACTGCAAAACATACAAATATCAGCAAAATTTTCCTCTTGTGAACTCAAAAGATTCTAAAAACATACAGTAAAGATGACTGAGCAAATGCTGCTGAGGTGTGATCCTCCGAGGAGCATATAATTAAGATGTATTGGGTTTTAAGAACAGTGTAGAAAATGAGACAGGATGTATGCTATATGACTGGTTGCTTCCAGCAATGCCCATTTCAGTCCATTATGCACATAGCCATCAGAATGAAAAATGCATTTTCAATTTGAAACGGTACCTTTACCACTTGCACCCCAATTTCCTTTACTTATGATACCTTAACTCTAATAGACCTCTGAGTGGAAACATCAAGTTTCTTTGAAAAGTTATGTCAAATGACGGTTTGCTGGGGCACACAGGTGGATGTCCTGCTAAAGCAGACACAGGTAAAAGGATATTTTGCTGGAGCAGACACAGGAAAGAATTTTTTCCTCTAGCAGACACAGGTGAAAGGATGTCTTGATATAGCAAACACATGAAAGGATGCCTGATGAAGGAGTATAAATATGACCCCCAAAGACACTGGGAGACAAGCGGTGAGCATTGGTTTGCTCTGCCTCGCTAACACTCTGTGCCTTACACAGAGTTGTTGTACTCAACTTGTGGTAACACCAGCATTGAGAAAAACTCATCCAAGAATTGCTCATGAAGTTCCTGCAGCAGCAGCTAGTAGCTTCTGCTGCCTTGCCTCAGGACAGTTGGTGAACCTGGGAATTTCTTCAGGATTGAACTACAGCTTCTGGTTCCTGCCTGGTGTCTGCCTGCCAAAAGGACTGGGCTGAAGCTGATGGTTAGGGCCTGGTATCTGCCTGACTAGAGGACTGGTCTGCAGCTGCTGAGTCTTATTTGGTGTTTGCTACAGGACTGAACTGCTGAGAAAGAAGATCGAGGTCACCCCCAAAGAAATACTGCTGAACAGGTCCACGCTTCCCGTACCCTAGTAACTTTTCTCTTCCACTACTTCTGCTGGGTGGTGGGCTAAAGGAGAGGGTGAACTCTTATTAGATTGCAAAAAAAATATTACAAACCCCTTTCACTGTTTTTGATACAAGATCTCTCTTCATAGCCCAGGCTGGTCTCAAACATGGAGCAATCCTGCTGTTTCAGCCAAGTGCTGATATTCCAGCCATGAGCAGCACTTCAATGTCCTCTTTTCTACTTAAAGCCTATTCTCCTGTCTTTCCCTTTAAAATTTTACACTTGTTCTCCAACTCACTCATTCCTCTATTCTTGAACTATTCATTCCTGACTACACATCATTTCCTGCTTTCCAACTCAACTACTGAAGATGACCTTTTACCTATTGGGCTCACTGATAACACTATGTATGTCTAAGGGAAAGAACACCTGTTCGTAACACTATTTTTCTTCATATTCGGTGATCAATCCTGTTCCTTGTTTTTTAACCAGCACTATTCTCATTCCTTCCGTACCTGTTCTGGATCCTTCAGGAGTGTTCTTGGGTACCCAATTCCATCTTAAGAAAAAAAAAAAAAACCTACAAAAATGAGCAAAGCCCTGGCAGCTCCATTCACCCATTCCCAGATTCACCTGTGTACCTCTGCACCTCATTCCTTACATCCTGAATGGAATCTCTCCCATCTTCTCCAGAGTCTGGCTCCATAAACTCCACTCTATTTTGAATATTTTTTCATTAAAATACATGTGATGGGCTGGAGAGGTGACTCACCTTACGAGCACTTATCAAAATGGCCTGGGATTGATTCTCAGTACCCACAAGTTGACTCAAAACCATTCATAACACTGGTTCCAGAGAATCTAATGCCCTCTTCTGACCTCATCAGGTACCAGGCACCCATAGTTATACAATCAAGCAAAACACTTATACCTGTAAAGTAAATCTTTTTTTTTTAATTGACATAAAAATAAAATAAATTTGGGCTATTTATTACATGTTCTTTGATGACAATTTTTTTTTTAAAGATTTATTTATTTATTATATGTAAGTACACTGTAGCTGTCTTCAGACACTCCAGAAGAGGGCGTCAGATCTCATTACGGATGGTTATGAACCACCATGTGGTTGCTGGGATTTGAACTCTGGACCTTCGGAAGAGCAGTCGGGTGCTCTTACCCACTGAGCCATCTCACCAGCCCTGATGACAATTTTTTAAGATTTCTTTTTTCCTAGATGGCTGCCCTCTTCCTCCCCTACTAACTCAACTTCAATTTCTAGCTGCGTAGAAAGATGGGGTGAGAGAATCACCAACCTGGACAAGACAGCTAAACACCAACTTAAAAATATAAAAGAAAAGACAAAAAAAGAAAAAAGAAAAGGAAGAGCTTTAAAACCTTAATTAATGATGTCTTAGTTAGGGTTTTACTGATGTGAACAGACACCATGACCCAGGCAACTCTTATAAGGACAGCATTTAATTGGGTCTGGCTTACTGGTTCTGAGGTTTAGTCCATTATCTTCAAGGCAGGAGCATGACAGCATCCAGGAAGGCATGGTGCAGGCAGGGCTGAGAGTTCTACATTTCTATCTAAAGGTCACTAGGAGAAGACTGGCTCCCACATGGTTAGGATGGTCTCATTGCCCACACCCACTGTGACACACTTCCTCCAACAAGGCCACACCCCCTAATAGTGCCACTCCCCAGGCCAAGCATATTCAAACCACCAGAAATGCTAATTCATTTTTTTAGCTTTTGTTGCAATGAGTGTTCTTCACTAATTCTCTTTTCTTTCCATCTACTATTCAAGCAGGTGTCCCCACACTTCTGGCTTTGTTTCTACTGAAACTGACAGGTAAAGATCAACACTGGTCCCTTTAGAGACCAAATTGAGGAGCTGTTTTTCATTCAGTTCTTCATATTAAATTATCTCCTTTTGGTTGGCCCTTTACTTTATTCTGTTTATTAATTTCTTCTTATTTCACATATGAGTATTTTGCCTGCATATATGTCTGTGCACACAGTGCCCAAAGAGGCCAAAAGAAAATGTCAGTGCCCCTGGAATTGGAGTTATAGATGGACAGATCACTGTGAGCCACCATATGGGTACTGGGAATTAAACCTAGGTCCTCTCAATGAGCAGCCACTACCCATAAGCAATGAGCCATTTCTCCAGTACCTTTCTTTTTTTAAAAAAAAAAAAAAAAAAAAAAAAAAAAAAGTTTGGGGGCTGAAGAGAAGGCTCAGTGGTTAAGAGAACCGACTGCTCTTCTGAAGGTCCTGAGTTCAAATCCCAGCAACCACATGGTGGCTCACAACCATCCGTAACAAGATCTGATGTCCTCTTCTGGAGTGTCTGAAGACAGCTACAGTGTACTTACATATAGTAAATAAATAAATCTTTAAAAAAAAAAGTCTGTTGCTGGGTATGATAGCTCA
>NC_034591.1:163203785-163225270 GCF_900095145.1 Mus pahari
AAAGAAAGAAAGAAAGAAAGAAAGAAAGAAAGAAAGAAAGAAGAAAGAAAAGGAAAGGAAAGGAAAGGAAAGGAAAGAAAAGAAAAGAAAAGAAAAGAAAAGAAAAGAAAAGAAAGAAAAGAAAAGAAAAGAAAAGAAAAGAAAAGAAAAGAAAAGAAAAGAAAAGAAAAGAAAAGAAAAGAAGGAAAATGATAGACAGAGAGACAGGGTGACTTTACAGAGTACTCCTAGCATTTTGACTATCTCCCAACTCACACAGTCTGCAAGACCTAGGGGCCTCTCTTCCCAATGATGGCCTATTAGGCCATCTTCTGCTACATATGCAGCTAGAGACACAAGCTCTGGGGGTACTGGTTAGTTCATATTGTTGTTCCACCAATGGGGTTGCAGACCCCTTCAGCTGCTTGGGTACTTTCTCTAGCTCCTCCATTAGGGGCCCTGTGTTCCATCCAATAGATGACTGTGAGCATCCACTTCTGCATTTGCCAGGCACTGGCATAGCCTCACAAGAGACAGCTATATCAGGGTCCCTTCAGAAAAATCTTGCTGGCATATGCAATAGTGTCTGGGTTTGGTGGCTGATGATGGGATGGATTTCCCAGATGGGGTAGTCTCTGGATAGTCCATCCTTTCATCTTAACTCCAAACTTTGTCTCTGTAACTCCTTTCATTTTTGTTCCCTATTCTAAGGAGGAATGAAGTATCCACACCTTGGTCTTCCTTCTTGGTTTTCTTGTGTTTTGCAAATTGTATCTTGGGTATTCTAATTTTCTGGNCTAATATCCACTTATCAGTGAGTTCATATCTAGTGACTTTTGTGATTGGGTTACCTCACTAAGGATGATATCCTCCAGATACATCCATTTGCCCAAGAATTTCATAAATTCATTGTTTTTAATAGCTGGGTAGTACTCCATTGTGTAAATGTACCACATTTTCTGTATCCATTCGTCTGTTGAGAGACATCTGGGTTCTTTCCAGCTTCTGGCTATTATAAGTAAGGCTGCTATGAACATAGTGGAGCATGTGTCCTTATTACGAGTTGGAACATACCAGTTCTTCCAGAGGTCCTGAGTTCAATTCCCAGCAACCACATGGTGGCTCATAACCCTCTGTAATAGGCATCTGATGCTATCTTCTGGTGTGTTTAAAGACGGCGACAGTGTGCCCACATACATGAAATTAATTTTTTTAAAAAGGAAAAAAGTTTAAAAAAAAGAGTTGCTGTGGTTATGGTGTCTTTTCACAGCAGTAGAATCAACCTAACAGACAAGTGACAAAGTTTTAACCATATTCTCTTTAGTTAAACTAAATGTGTTCTAATGCCTATTATGTCTACCAGAATGTTCTCAAAGAAGATTGTTGAGTAGGGAGAATACTGAAAGAAAGTTTTTTCTCCCAACCCCAAGCACCCAGAGTTAGGACTCTGAGACTTAATTATATGTACAAACACCTTGGCTATAAACTTTGTTCCCTGACTAGCTCATAAGTTAATTATCCATTACTCTAATCTACATTTTGCCATAAGGCTGATTACCTTGGTTCAGCTCCCATGCTTCTGACCTCTTTCATGTTCCAGGCATGGATCCCTGCCTAGCTCTATCCCAGAATACTTTCTACCTACTAGACATCCCACCTTCTATTCTACCCTTTCCTATAGGCCATAGGTGTTTTGTTTTGTTTTTTTTTAATTTACAAATGATGCAACCATACAGTACATAAGAGATTCTCTCTACAGGGAAAGACTTCATAGCAGTTATTTCAATATAAAGAGAGGAGATTTAAAAAAAAAAGCCAGTGGCACTATTGAAAGCTGGTAAAGAGAGAGAAGTGATTACTTATACTAGTTGGTCAGAATGCCAACTAGTACAAACACTAAGGAAAATAATTTATCCCTTTCTTTAAAAAAAACAAAAACAAAAACAAAAACAAAAACCAAGAAAAACTGAAACATGGGACCAGCACATGGGCCAGCAGCCATACTTCTAAGAATTTGCCCTAGAACAGAGTGCTATTAAAAAAAAAGAACTTGTACATGAAGCCAGGTATGGTGGTGCACACCTTTAATTTCTGCACTCAGGAGGAAGGGGCAGGTGGATCTCTGTGAACTTCAGGTCAGCCTGGTCTACAGAGCAAGTTCTAGGACAGCCATGGACAGCCATGGTTGATTGTCGGGAACTAAAAAGGGGGTCCAGGGGGAGAGGGGGAAGAGGAAGACCCACACCCCACCAGAGTTCCACCTATGCTCTGGTCAGTCAGGCATGGGAGGGCTGTTATCTACCTCCCACTCATCCCCGGGTGGGCATCTAAGCCTCTGACCCACTCTTCCGGGGGTGGCAAGGGGCAGCCCTACCTAGGAGTCCCGGAGCTACTTTGCTAAAGCCACCAGGGATATGGGAGAGAGGGTTGAGGGAAGAGAGGTTCCCAACACCGGCAAGAGTGAGTGCAGAGGATCTTGATGAGACTCTATAGCTTTATTATAGAAAGGCAGGGAAAAAAAGAGATGGGAGGGAGAGGAAGGCTAGAGAGTAAGAGTTAAGTAAGAGGGAAAGAGGAGAGGAGGGAGAGAGAGGAGAGGAGAGGAAGAGGGAGAGGGGGNGAGAGGGAGGGGGTGGGAGGGAGGGGTAAGAGGTAAGCAGTGAGAAGTTAGAGAGTGAGGTGGGGCTGAACAGCGCCCTTCTTATGGTCTTTACTGTTGCTAGGTAATGGGAGGAGTTTAGCCTGAAGGTCAGAAGCTTGAGCCATTGCCTACCTTGACTTCTAGCCATGCTTCTCTTGTGGGGTGGCTGTGGGGGGCGGTAACTTAGGCAGGGGCCAGAGTTCTAGGAGCATGAGGGAACACCTACTGTGTCATGACGGTGAATTATCACCCTTTGGGGTTCAGACCTCAGCTCAACTGGAGACCAGCCTGTCTGTGCACAGCCCAATTCCCCACAGCTGACAGAGAAAACATGTCTTGGAAGAGGGGATTGGAGGGAAGAGGAAACAAAAGTAGAGGAGAGGAAAGAAAAAAACTTGTGCGTGGGTGAAGTGGAAATTTCTGGTTTCTTTGGAAACTCAGTATGTAATGTGATGTTTTCCTGGAAGCTGTCTTATGAGAGGATGTTTTGCTGAAACAGACATATGAGAGAGCAAGTGATGTTTTCCTGGAGCAGACACTTGAACAACACATCATGTTTGGAAAGAGTGTAAGTGGAACCCCATAGTGAAAGGATACTGGGACACCTTGCAACACTTCGCTGGGCTTCTCTGGGCTACTTTGAGCTTCCTTCTTTGCTGGTCTTCCTTCGTAAAGAGAAAGGTGCCAAAGAGCTTCTCGTGGCATTGCAGCTGATTCTTGCCCCTTCCCCTCCTGCCAATTCAGCAGAGCCGTGCAGTTTCTGCTGGTTTGAGCTGCTGCTACTGATTCATGTCTGATACTTACTATTGAACTGGACTACTGATTTGTGTTTGATATTTGCTATTGTACTGTACTACCACTACTGATTCATGTTTGGTGTTTGCTATTGTACTGGACTGCTGGAATTCTGACAATGAAGAGTGGAATTGTCCTCAAAGAACTACTTCTAAACAGGCCCACAATCCCCTTTTCCTATGTGCCTTCTTTTCTCCCTACCTCTAGCTGGTGGGTTAGAAGGAAGGTTGAAGCATTTAAGAACCCTAAAGTAGGTTTAGAGAAAAATCTAAGCCTACAGGTAGCACCCCACTTTGGGTACCAGCTGTTAAAATAATTTTTAAATCCATTTTTCCTTTCCCAGCCCCAGCTCCCAGAATGACAACTTGGAGACTAATTATTATTAAATGCCTTGGCCATAATCTTTGGTTCATTCCCTACCCAACATGTAACTTATTTAATCATTTAAACTATTCTATGTCTACCATATGGTTAGTTATCTCCCCTTCAGTCCAGCCTGCTTCTTTCTTCACATCTCTTCCGCATAATCCTGAGTTCATCTACCTACTGGTTTATATCCATCTCCTTGGTTCATTTCCCATGGCTCTCCTAAATCTCTTTTATACTCTCACTATTACCCAAAACCCTCTCTCTTCCTGCCACTGACACATTTCCCATTTCCTGCCTCCGCAGATTGACAGGTGGTGCTTACAAGAGATTCTCTCTACATGTGGGTGTGTGTAACTGTATTTCTCACAGCCTAAACCTGAAAACAATCCATCTGTTCTTCAGTAGGTATTGGGATACATTGTGTGAAGGTGTGTCTCTGTATGTTCAATTGTTAATTCTATACCAGCAGTAAGCTAAATGTTGGCAGGATCTTGGTATTGTTATTTCTATTCTATTTCAGGCCCATCACCTGTCTCATATTTTGTAAATACTCATTCTTCCTCACCTCCTTAAAGCAATCTAGAATTGTATCTGATTGGCTGTAATAAAGATCTGATAGCCAGTAGCTGGGCAGGAAGTGGAGGGCAGAAGTTCCGGTGGGGCAGAAGACTGAGAGGAGGAGATTGGCCAGCAGACATGTGTGAGTAGAGAAAGCAAGCTAAGCACAATGAATGAATCCTTCCTCTCTGCTTCTTTATAATGGATATGATGTGATTAGACATTTTAAGCTCCTGTTGCTGACTTCCCTGCAGTATGGACTGTAAGTTGGAATTGTGAGCTCAAATAAACCCTTTCCCCTCCAAGTTACTTTTGTCAGAGTGTTTTATCATAGAAACAGAAAGGACCTAAGACATAATGAAACACGCATCAACTTGAACAGATGTGCAGAAGACTACAAGGAGAATGCCAACCTTAAACTCAAAGATCAAAGGATTAACATTGGAGAGAACATAAGGGAAGTGGGTAGAGATATCATAATATAACCTGATCAAAATATCTTATCAGTGCTGACATTCTGGCTGTGAAATTGGACTATAGTTGTAACATGTTATTGTCAAAGGAAACTGAATAAGATTTCATGGAATCCATCTTATTCCCTACAATTACATGTGGTCCTATAATTGTCTCTAAATAACTTAAAATGCAAAATTTAAAAGCCACATCTTCCCATGAAAATTTTCCTACCTTTGGAGCACACTCAATGTGCTGGTTAGCCCTTTATCAACTTGACTCAAGCTAAGGTCATCTGTAAAGAGGAAGCCTCAAATGCATCCATCAGACTGGCCTATGAGCAAGTCTGTGATGATTTTCTTGATTAAAGATTGACATGATGAGTCCAAAGGGTCAAGCCCACAACATGTAGTGCCATTCTTTGACAGGTGAGTAAGCCATGAGGGCAAGCCAATAGCAGTTCAGTTTCCACCTCCAGGTCTCTGCCTTAAGTTCCTGCCCTTACTTCATAATGGACTGTGACCCAGAGTTGTAAGAGAAAATAAACCCTTTCCTCCCCAAGTTGCTATTGGTCAGAATTTTTGTTATAGCAATAGAAATCAAATTAGGATATTCACTAAAGACAATGTTATTAAACTAAATACAACAGGAAAAGTCAGCATAAAACTGTAAGCTCAAACTTTGCTCTCATCACACTTTAAGTGACTTGCCTTAAACTGTAATTTAACTTACCTATGGCTCATCATGTATCCCTTTTTTTTTTTTTATAACTTTGCATACAAGAAAATCAACATTTAAAAATGCCCTCACTTTGTTGACTTGACTATCCTGTCTAAGAGCTGTCATGAGGACTTAATGAGATAAATGCCGGCATACCCAGTAAATGTTGCTACAAATGCGGTGTGTTTAACTGAAAGCTACCTTAGTCTGTCTTTGCTTATGCAACATACAGTGTGAGGCTGTGTCAATCTGTTAAGTACTGAGGGAAGAAAATAAATGAACACAAGAGTGATGGAGGTCTGAAGTAGGATGGCCAAAATAGGAATGGCTGAGAAAGGTATGCAACAGCTCATGCGTATAACCAACAGAATTGTGTGGTTAGGTAAGAATAAAAAGTTAACTATAGAAAGACAAGAACAATTGTAAAATTTTAGCTTTGGTGGCTTTTAGGAAGTCACTATCGAAGGCAAACTGGACTGGGATATGGAGGCTTCTTTTGCACATGCCAGCTGAGTGTTTTGATAGTTTCTTCAACTACAGACAAAAAAAAGTAAAACCTACATCCCTATTCACAAAAGCTTGCATGGGAAGAGAAAATGTCAGCTCTATACCCAGAGATGTCTCATGGACTGTTCTGCTAGGGGCTATGGCTCAGGGTAAAAATAATTGGTATGCTTACAATTTAAAATACCAAAGTAATGTCTATATGGGCAATGCCACTACAGTCTATTTAAGTATTTAACACCTTAGCCATCCAAACAGAATATCACCCAATTGTCTACCCTGTTGATAGAGAGTAGCTTATTTATTAATCTGTTAGTGGTTCATATGGTATAGAGAAAATGAAAGCTAATAGCTCAGAGCTGAAAACTACCTAGAGCCAGGCCTGATAGTGCAAAAGCTATAGTATCTGCACTGGAAGTGGTAGAAGTAGAGGGATCATGAGTCCAGGGCCAGATTCAGATACAGAACAAATTTGAGGCTAGACTATATGAGACCCTGTCTCAAAACACAATAGTCTGTGGCCATAACACCCAGAATGCATTTGATCTCATCTAACTTAAAACAAATAAATCTTACAAGTTTACTAGAACACATTTAAAACCACATTAAGTAATCTGTCAGTGAGTGTTATTTAGCTTATGCACCTCTACTCTAAAAGGGCTTATCTCAGCAGGACTCTGAATCATGGTGCCTGGTGAGAGCCACAGCTTGTACTTTAGTACTATATTAATAAATGTCAGTGGCAATAGTTCTTAAAATAGCACAAGTAACCAGAACACCCTGAGCAGACTTTCCCAAAAAAATGTGACAAACTTCCTGATTAAAGAAGGAAGGCATTTTAAAATTCCTAATCTCAGCTGGAGAGATGGCTCCTTGGGTAAAATGCTTGCTGTTCAATCATAAGAATTTCAGTTCAAATCCCAGGTGCCAAGGGAAAACTGACAAATAAATTAGCTCATTAGGACCTGTAATTCAAGACCTCAGGAGGCAGAGACAGGCAGATCTCTGTAAGTTCTAGGACAACTTGGTATACATAGGAAGTTCCAGACAGCTAGGAAACAACCTAGTCAGCAAATCTATTGTTAATTGGATTTAACCGGAGAGAATAAAAGTTGCCAACAGGGGCTGGTGAGATGGCTCAGTGGGTAAGAGCACCCGACTGCTCTTCCAAAGGTCCGGAGTTCAAATCCCAGCAACCACATGGTGGCTCACAACCATCCGTAACAAGATCTGATGCCCTCTTCTGGTGTGTCTGAAGACAGCTACAGTGTACTTACATATAATAAATAAATAAATCTTAAAAAAAAAAAAAAAAAGTTGCCAACAATATTGTAAACACGTTGATTGTGTGATGAGGAAGACTAAATAAACTAAAAGCTTGAGAAAGATCTCGAGGACCTGATAGACTAGCTGCTTCTGAGCACTGACTT
Organism: Mus pahari; assembly: GCF_900095145.1. Lineage (NCBI taxonomy): Eukaryota > Metazoa > Chordata > Mammalia > Rodentia > Muridae > Mus > Mus pahari. The sequence goes on from NC_034591.1 coordinate 163,211,235, forward strand.
GCTGTCAGTCATTATTTCATAATATCAGTACCTTCCCTATGTACTTTGTGTTCTGGACTTAAAAATCAAAAATCAAAACAATTTTCTGCCTTGGCAGATGAGCTGCATCAACTGATAAGCAAAAATATTTCTCCAGTCCTTCACATATTTCTAAATATTATAACAAAGTACTTCTGACAATAACTCCTTATAGGAACTGAAAAATAAAATATTTAGTAACTAAGATTTACATATAAAATATAAAATATGAAAAAAAGAAAACTATAGCATATAACATTTATGTGCCAGGAACTGTTAAGTGTTTAGATATTTCCTTAGTAAAATTTACAACTGCACCATTACACTGATCCTGTATACACATGGGAAGATAGTCTTTAAAAACACGAGGGAGGGAAGAAAGGAGGAAAAGAGAGCTCAATCCTAGAGATAAAATAGCTAGCCCAAGGTATTAGGAGTAGCAGAGGCAAGATGTAAACAAACAAACAAAAAAAGCCTAAACTTTTTGATTACTCAGCACTTTGTCCATAAAATTAAACCAAATATTTTACAAAGAACAGAGTGCACATGTATATCTCTTACTATGCCTTTTTTTAATACACACAGCAGACAACAAAATGTAGCTAAATGGAGAATTTGCCCTATAGCAAGGAAGTCATAATATGTTCAGGAAAATATATAGTTCGGCTAGTGGAAAAGATCCATCCTGTTTGGTAGGTTTTTTGTTTTTTTTTTTTAAACAGGGCTTCCCTATGTAGCCTTAGCTGTCCTAGAACTTGATCTGTAGACTAGACTGGCCTCTACTTCAAAAATCCATCTGCCTCTGCCTCCCAAGTGCTGAGATTAAAGGTTTGTGCCACCGTTGCCCAGCTACATCCATCTTTTAATTCGATACTAATCAGAGAAAAATGACCTTAGAAGGACCTAGACAATATAAAGGTCTAGCACCATGAATCCATTAATTCCAGAATTGTCAGGGATAAATTCTTAACTCTCAATCAAATGTTTATGCAAAGAGAAACAACTGAAGGTGCAGTTTAAATTTTTATTGAGGCACAAGGAAGCATGGTAACTTATCTGAAGTTGAGGCATTCAATTCAGTAAGCTGACCATTAATACAGTTCAGGATTAAGTACAAACAATACACATTCGCTGTGTGACTAGCAAGGCTACATCACAATTCATAAAGTGCCAGATTAGTGCTAATTATCATTCTGCTTCAAAGTTTTCACATAAAAAGGAAAACAAAAAAATAAGGACCTCCTTCTTTCTCTAGGAACAAAAATATTTTTCCCAACCAGTCAATCACTAGGGCAAGGACTACTTTTCCTTGGATCTACTAGTGAGAACTTCATTCTTTTATTCTGAACTGAATTTTAATCTTGATAAAGAAGATAGCCTGAAAATGTAGAGTATTTCCAGCTACTTCCATAAATCGCTCCCCTGTGTAAGCGAAGCCATATCTGGTCTCCCTGGAGGAGCTGGAGAATGGCATGGTTGCTTGCTGTCTCATGGTCTGGAGCACCATCGTTGGCATAGGCTGACACCAAGACCTCCTCATTCTTCATGAGGTTGACATACAGCGGTACATTCACAGCCAGCTTTAGCATGTGAAAAATGAACACGTAAGTGCCATTCACTGGGCAATTGAATCTACCAAGTTGAAGATCAAAGGTCTCTCCCAAGTTGTTCAGGAGAAGATCAAACACAATAGGTTGGTCTAAAGTTCCAGGAGCCAGATTGGATGTTCTGGCAGCTGAGAAGGCAACTCGCATTTGCTGAGGCAGGGGATAGATGTGTACTGGCAGGATGGCGGCTGCTGGGCTTGTCACTGGCACATCCACTGGGGTCATGCTCCGAGAGTCTCCTAGCCCAGAGTCTCCACTGTTAAAAGTCTCGCTGTCTCTTTCTGGGCTGCTCACCTGAGAGGAGTCACTCCACCCTGCTGTTCATTAATAACAGTGAGTTTTTCAGTGAGGCCTTAGCTTAGACAGGATATTTAACATTAGCTACTGAAACACAAGATTCTAAAACAAAAGCGATAAAAATGTAGTCAGAAGGTCCTAGGTAATGTTGTGTTAATTGCTTTCTAGTTTTTAAAGGTCGAGAAAATGCAGTCCTCCTGAAATTGAGTAATTTACCAAAACTCATCAATATCAGAAAACTAAAACCAGATTTGGGTATTTTTTTACTTATCTACTTCCATAATTCTCATTCAGTGAATAATTTTCTATTCAAAGTAAATAATATAAAAGGGCTCAAGAAAATTTAAGATTAGCTAAAAAGACATAGAAGTACCAACTACTAGCCATTCAGAGATGTTGTGACAGGAGGACTAATCTCCAAGATAAATGCTTGGTTCTCATTCCAACTTATAACTGTTATAAAATTATATGCCTCTGTGTGTGTGTGTGTGTGTGAGAGAGAGAGAGAGAGAGAGAGAGAGAGAGAGAGAGAGAGAGAGAGAACACATATAGGTGTGGGTGCACATGTGTATACATATAAAGTCCAGAAGTTTGCATCATTAGCTTCCTTAGACCCTATCCACCTTTTTTTTTTAGACAGAGTCTCTCACTACCCCTGGAGCTCATTGATAGCTAGACAGAATGTCCTGGCATACCTCTGAGATCTATAACCCTACCACTAGGAAAATAGAACCCAGCTTTTTACATGTATGGCAGGAATCTCAACTCAGGTCTTCATACTGCATAGTAAGCAGTTTACCCAACACAACCTTCTCCACAGATCTGAAATAATGTTTTGGGTGCGATGTAAAAAACACTGCTCAATATGATGAGGACCATTTTCTCAAAGTAGAAAGGTTGTTTTCCTTTGAAATTTCTCTCATTAGTAATTCTTTTTCAATTACACTGAATCATTTAATGGTCTCTTCTCATTTTAACATGTGTAAGTACACTGCCCTGTGCTTTAACTGCTGCTTATTCAAATCTATCATTGCACTAACACAAGCACAAGCGTCATTCATTTTAAAAGCCATCATTCTGGGGACTAGAGAAGCGGTTCAATGGTTAAGGGCACTTGTTGCTCTTGCAGAGGACCGGGGTTCAGTTCCCAGCACCCACATGGTGGGCTACAACCATCTGTAACTCCATTTCCAGGGGATCCAATTCCTTCTTCCAACCTCCAAAGGAACCACCAAGCATGCACATGGTGCACAGACAAACATTCAGGTAAAAAACACATTTAAAAAAAAAAAAAAAAGAAGAAATCTTAAAAAAATAGTTTTTAAAGCCATCTTTCTGAATCATCAGACTCAACCTAAAGTTAGCATAGGAAATTGTGTCAAAAGTTAAATTATGTTCACATAAAGAAAATAACGCTTTTTAGAAAACATACACAACTAGACTGACAGTGTTAATACCTTTCCTAATAGTCTACTGCCTCATTCCATTCCGGTTAGCATTGAATTTCAATTTTGGTTAGCAAACTGAAAACTTCAAGAGAGAAATGGTGAAAATATTGTGCTTTAGAGAGAAACTGGTAGAGGATATAGTGAAGAAAAAGCTTGCTTTAGGTAAATCTATGCAGATAAGTACCCTTACCTCTTGAATTTGCCTGAAGTCCACTAGATGTCCCTGATGTTTTATAACATTCCTGGAAATTATCCTGAAATGAATACATGAATATTTTAACTGGGCACAAAAGCTAAAAATACAGATTGATTAATTAATTAGCATTTAGGGAACAAGTATAGTGCTGAGTAATCACAGAAGCAGACAATGGCCTTTGTCACTCATCTTCATAAAGGACACAGTATAGGAAGAAAAGCACACAAATTCTTCAATATAACCCAGACTGTAAATCAATGTAAAGACTAGGGACAGAGAGAAGTCTTAGTAGATGAAGACAGTAGTAACCAAGCCTGACTGAATCCCCAGAATCCACATGACAGAGATAATCCGTGCCTACAAATTTTCCTCTAACCTCTATACATATACCATGGTGTCCACACACACACAGTAAATAAAACAAAGTTTTAAAAGAAAAACACTGGTGTAGTATGTTAATCTAAATATGACCGTGATAGAAAGTTTACAAAGTTTGCTGAAATGCAATGTGTAAACCCCTATCAGTCTTGTCAGATATAAGGAAGAAAATTTGCTGAGTGGTCAAATCCAAATAAACAATACAGTTAAACTTGTAAAGATTAACTCTGCAATATATAACAGGTAAGTTAAATTGAAGGCAATTTAGTAACACTATAAGATACAGAAGCTTGGGAATTTAGAAAAAAAGTTTGCAATCCAATTTTTATCCCATTTACTTGCTGTGTGACCACAAACAAGAAATTTAACCTCTGAACCCTTTTCCTATAAAATGGAAGAGCAAATGAGCTTATGTGAACATGATTAAGGTCCTTTCAAACTCCATCCTCACTTGATGATAGGAAAAATGTTTATGTCTAACAACAACTGTTCCAAAATTTAGCAGCAACAGCTATTTCTACTTACCTTTTGAGAGTAAGCTGTTCCAGGATATTCTCTAGCTTGCAGCTGCAGCTGGCTGTAATTCCCACTTGAAACTGAAGGAAGTCCTCTGTAACTATCAAAACCTAACGAATTAACAAACAACATACATAAAATGTTAGGAAATTCTGTAACTATCAAAACCTAACGAATTAACAAACAACATACATAAAATGTTAGGAAATGAAGTTCAATAAACTCTGTGGCTTTAAAAGTTAAACTGGAGGGGAAAAAATAGGACAGATCTTACATTGTCACCATTAGATATGTTTTCTTTTTCTTTTTATCAGAATATGAAATTTTATTACTGTATTTTCCATTGTCAAAATTTATAGTTTTAGTCTTTCCTTTTTGCCTCTGTATAGGGCCAATGGAGAAACACTGGCTACTTTAACAACTTAAAGTAGACTCCAAGACTATCACCTACAGCATGACCTTTTTGACTAAATCCAACAACCAGAACCTCATCATTTTCCATCAATGGGGATAAATGCTGTGATCATCTTGCCATACTTTTTTTCTTTTTTTCTCTTTTTTTTGGTTTTTCAAGACAGGGTTTCTGTGTAGCTCTGGCTGTCCTGGAACTCACTCTGTAGACCAGGCTGGCCTTGAACTCAGAAATCTGCCTGCCTTTGCCTCCCAAGTGCTGGGATTAAAGGCATGCACCACCAACCCCCAGCCATCTTGCCATTCTTGATGAGCTGAATCCTGACACACTTTCTAACAGCAAAATTTGGCTATTTGTCTTCAACCCCTACTCTTTCCAGCACAATTCCCTTTGCATGAGAAGCACCTGTAAAAGGATAAGTAAGCCCTTAAGGCTGTGCCCAAGTGGGCTTGTGTTTCTTGTATTGTCATGCCACTTCTAGTCCTGTCAGATACTGTGGAGCTTCCTGGTAGTACAGAGACCATAATACTTGCCCATCTTGCTGGCACCATGGACCAGAGCAAAAGAGATATGTGTCTTTAAGTAAAAACATACTACAATGTTTCTATAGCAAAATACACATAATTCTGCTGGCTATTTATTTACTTTTCTTGATTTTTCTAGACATGGCTTTTCTGTGTAATCCTGGCTGTCCTAGAACTCATTCTATAGATCAAGCTGGACTCACACTCAGAAATCCACATGCCTCTGCCTCCCACATGCTGGATTAAAAGCATGTACCACCCCACCCAGTATTTTCTCCTGACTTCTAATACTGTTGAAACACAAGTTGTGGTTGGGCAAAGATGGGACTAATGTACTTAGGCACTTAAAATCTCAGCATCAAGAACTTTTGCTAATATCACCACAATATAAATGCCACCACAATACTTAGAACCGTAACTAAATCTTAGAAGTCCACTATATGGACTCAAATTCTCTTGTTATCTGAAGTATAGTTTGAAAGTAACCTTCAAATGAGCTTTGTCTAATTAGGGAACATTTTAAGAGTTAAATCAATCAGTAAAAAAGTACAATTCAAACATGAAAATCAAAATCCCACATGAAAACCAAGCTGATGAACTTCCCTTCTTTAGTAAATCACAGAATTAATCCTCTTTGCAGACAGCAAGTTAGGTTTGTGCAGAGAATAAGTATACTAAAATACTGGAGTGCTGGAGAGATAACTCAATGCTTAAGAGCATAAGTAAAAAAACAATTCATCTACTAATAGACAATTATAAATGGGAATGACAAAAAAAGAACAAGAGAAAAGTCAAATTTCAATCAGGCTAATATATAAATTAAAATAATTTAGTACACTAGATTAAAAGCATACCTTTGTAGCCACCAGGAGACCGATAGGGATTCATTAGTAACCTCCCTCCATGTGAACACCCTCTCAGAGCCCCCCGACTACTGATAAATGGCTGAGCAGGTCTGGGAAACATACTCGTGGGTGTTGGGTAGAAGGCAAGGCTGCCATTGCTTACTTGAACAGTCCCATCAGGATGGTAACCTGCACCTTAAGAGAAAACAATTTAAAGCCAAGAATTAAATGGGTCCAAAGGCCCCATTTGTCAATATATATAAAAATATATTGCTATATGTTTTATATGCATATATATATATGTGTGTGTGTGTGTGTGTGTGTGTATATATATATATATATATATATATATATATATATATATATATATATATCAACACCTCTAACAAATATTTTCTCCTTTTAAAAACATGCTTATGATTAATAAGCATATGAGGAATAGAATATTACTCAGTTATAAAGGGGAAAAAATCTGGCCGGACGTGGTGGCTCACACCTTTAATCCCAGCACTTGGGAGGCAGAGGCAGGTGGATTTCTGAGTTCGAGGCCAGCCTGGTCTACAAAGAAGAGTTCCAGGGCAGCCAAGGCTATACAAAGAAACTCTGTCTGGAAAAAAAAAAAAAATCTGGCACACGTCACAGTATAAGTGAGCTTTACAGGGGTTATATTGAATAAGTATATGATGCCAACTTACATGAGGTAGGCAGGGTAGTCAAATTCAAACTCATAAAGTAGAATGGTTGATTCCAGGGGCCAGTAGAAAATGAAAAGGAGTTAGTGGTAAGCAGATATAGAGTTATAGCCAGTGTGGAATGGGTGATGAATGCACAATTCAGATGTGGTATCATATCTGTGGGAGGATGTTTTTGTGTACTGTGTATTCAAATGCTGTCTTCTGTACTCAGGGATCTGGTGGCAGTCCCTACTTTAGTACTGTCATTATGTTGAAGCATCTCTTCACTCAATATTTTTTAAAACATTGTTCTTCACCATCTTCTGATTGGCTAAATAAAGGGCTGTGCAGCCTACTGCTGGGCAGGAGAGGAAAAAGTGGGACTCCCAGGCTCAGAGAGAGTGTTTCAGGTGGGGACCCGGGGAGTCATCACTGGGAGGTGAACAAAGAAGGAGGTGCCAGGTGAGACTAAGATGGCAGGTAACAGGCCATGTGGCTGTTAAGTAGGCCAGGCCAGCATTGTTGGGTTAGATAGCCTAGAACACACCCAGCTACTATGCCTAAAGTTTATAATCAATAAACAAACAGAGGTTTCCATAAGGTTATTCAGAGCAAGAATGGGCCTAGAAAAGCCCCTACTTTTACAAGGTGTAAAAATGTTAAGAATGATGCCAGGTATCGTGATGTATGCCTTTAATATCAGTCCTTGGAGACAGAGACAGGTGAATCTCTCTGACTTTGAGACCATACTAGTCTACACTACAAGTTCCTGATGCACTAGGGCTACAAAGTAAGACATCTCAAGCTAAAAATTCCAGACCCAAGGAGTAAAAGAAAATCCTAATTTTGGAGAGGGGTGGGGAGTGGGAGGTTCTCATGTAGCACAGGCTGGTCTTGAGCCAAGGATAATCATGAACTTCTTCTTATCTTGGTGTCTCCAACTCCCAAGTTCTAGGATTGTAGCCATCGTCCATCATGTTCAGTTGATGCCAGTGTTGAAGATGAAACCTGGGCCTTCTGGCATGTTAGACAAACACTTAATAGCTAAAATACATCCCTGGACCATGAATTATAATCTTACTAGAATTCAAAATTGAGAAAGTTTATGACCACAGTATCTGTTAGGTAATACAGCGTCTGTTAGTAATGACACAGTGTCTGTTTCAGCAATACGGTAACAGCAGAATGAGTGCCTCCACAGCAAGATCTGGGATCTCCCCTTAACCTCTCACCATTAAGGGAAAAGCACCCAGAGGCTCAGCTCATTTGCTCAGCATGTCAAGGGCTTCAATACCAACACTACAAACCTACCAGTGCTTCTGTATTAAGAAGGAAAGTAATAAATTAAAAAAAGGAAAAAAATAAACAAAAAATTTAAAAAGGTTACCTATGCTTTCAACATTCAAAACAGCTTTTAAAAAGGTTAAAACTGTCTATGAGCTAACAGTACAATAGCATTTATCTCCTCACTTTAGTTTTTATTTTCTATAAAACCATCATCTGTACTTAGGGGGTAACACAGTATAAAACAATAGCTTCACAATCTTGACCAGAACATCTAGAGGCCCCATCTAGCTCAGCCTCTGTCTAGATAATGAAAGCAATCAAACTTGAAATCAAGAGCCAACAAGACTAAAGCAGCCACTCAAGTTCTACCTCTTCACAGTTCAAATTAGGGGACTGAAGAGATGGTTCAACAGTTAAGGGCAGTTCCTGTTCTTTCAGAGGACCCCAGCGCCCACCACCAACAAATCTTAAAAAAAAAAAAAAAAGGCTGAGGGCCAGGCACAGTGGTACACAACTTAAATCCCAGCACTCGGGAGACAAAAGCAAAGAAATCTCTGAATTCAAGCCCAGACTGGTCAACAAAGCAAGTTCCAGGATACGCAGGTCTATACAGAGAAACCCTGTCTTGAAAAAAAAAAATCAAAAAAACAAAAAACAAAACAAAAATAAGACAAATAAAAAACCCTCAAAAGATGAATTGGTAGGTAAATGTTGGGATTTGGTTCTAATGCTTTGTCTTATTTCGGCTCCCAAAAGCCATGTTTCCAGACCTGAGGGTCCCTGTCCCTAGCTAGCTTTGATTGGTAATTAGGAATTGCGTACAGCCAATGGCTGGGCAGGAAGACTGGGCAGGACTTTGAGATTACATGGGCAAGAGACAGGGGATGGGGGGGGGGGAAGAAGCGTATCGCCATAACTCGGAGGCAGAGGGATCAAATTTAAGAGCTGCAGGAGAGAAACCATCCAACAATGTAGATGGAAAGAGGATGTGGCCCTACGGGGAGGCTCCCCAGAAGACAACAAGCAGATATAAAATATAGATGTTAAAAGATGTTAAGCCAGGAATACTGGAGGGAAATGTGTGCTAGCCTCAGAGAGGTTTAAAAGTGCCCAGCCCTTGAGCTAGTCAATGCATATAAAAATTAGCTGGTGTGTGTGTATCTTTCATTCGTGAATCCACAGAGATCTTGGGAGGGTACAGCATGTACCCACATGAGACCCTCCAGGAGCCAAAGTGGTTTAACTAATTCTCCACTAGAGGTAAACTTAACTAAATGGAGGAAAATACATCAAAACTCCTTACTACCTGAGAAACATTAAAGAGGTAAGTATTTACCGCTGTAAGGCCACTACAGACTGTTTACTTAAAAAGCTACCGTCTAAGTCTTCAGAAGGGCTATAGAGGGTACTCCAGTAAAGCACCAAGTTGGCATGTGATACTTATAAAGAATATATGCAGCGGTCTTACCAGTCTCTGAAGGCTGAGTTGTCTGGTCTATGTGTACAGCTGGGAGCTGGCATTGGGATACTGTCTGTGTACTTGATGAAGTAAAATTTTGATTGTAGCCAGATGAATAAGGAGATTCTTTCATTTCTTGTTCTTTCCGTGGAGGCAGAGGTGCATTAACATTAAACACCTTAAAAGAAAGAGCACACAAAACCACTGGGTATGGTTCAGAGGAAGTGCCTCAAAACCATCTGTACCACTACACCAGATCCTAAGGCATTAGATGGGCAAAGGATTTGAAGAGACATTTTTCCAAAGATAACAAACACCTAAGACAGAGAAAGTCTGATCATCCTTAGTTATCAGGGAAATGTAAACCAAGACCACTACGGGATATCAATTCATACCCTCTGGGTCCACCATTGTCAAAAGATAGAAAGCAAGACTAAACAGGGAGCAGAGAAACTGTAATCTTATTACTGCTGGAAAGGTAAAATAGTACAAGCACTGTGAAAAACAGATGATGGTTCCTTGTGAAGATAAACACAAACCCACTAATTTCATGTCTAGATATTCTCCCAAAAGGAGTAAAAGTTGAGGCAGAGGCAGGCGGATTTCTGAGTTCGAGGCCAGCCTGGTCTACAAAGTGAGTTCCAGGACATCCAGGGCTATACAGAGAAACCCTGTCTCGAAAAAAAACAAGAAAAAAAACAAAAAAAAAAAAGGAGTAAAAGTTAAGAGTTGAGGGGCTGGTGAGATGGCTCAGTGGGTAAGAGCACCCGACTGCTCCTCCGAAGGTCAGGAGTTCAAATCCCAGCAACCACATGGTGGCTCACAACCATCCGTAATGAGATCTGACTCCCTCTTCTGGAGTGTCTGAAGACAGCTACAGTGTACTTACATATAATAAATAAATAAATCTTTAAAAAAAAAAAAAAAAAAAAAGTTAAGAGTTGAACAGATATGAGCTTAGCAACATTATTACTAATAGTAAAACGTCAAAAAAAATCTAAATAAAATGAGACAAGTACATTATTATTCAGCCATAAAAAGAATGAAAATATAATATATATTACATATCAAAAACATTATGTCAGTGAAACAAGCAAGTAAAAAAAAAAAACAATTGGGAAAAGATGAGATGACTCCCTGGGTAAAGACACTTACTGAGCAACCTTAGTGACCTGAGTTAATCCAGGTAAAGGTAGTAGAAGAGAACTAATCCATTATAATTGTCCTCTGACTGCCACAAGCAAGCTGTAGTGCTTTGCACATGATAATAATAAATAATATTGCTTTTGAAAAGAAATATATGGTTTCATTTCTACCTAGAATAAGTAACTTCATAGAGGTAGAAGTAGAATAGATGTTCAAGGAGGGGGAAATACTGGGAATTATAATCTAATCGAATGTTCTAGTTTCCCTTCTGTTACTGTGATTAAAAACAAAAAACAGGGGCTAGAGATATGGCTCAGCGGTTAAGAACACTGACTGCTCTTCCAGAGGTCCTGAGTTCAATTCCCAGCAACCACATGGTGGCTCACAACCATCTATAATGAGATCTGATTCCCTCTTCTGGTGTGTCTGAAGACAGCTACAGTGTACTTACATATAATAAATCAATCAATCAATCAATAAATCTTTAAAAAAAAAAGAAATCTGACCAGTATTTTATTTATAAAGGATTTGTATGGCTTATACTTCCAAGTTACAGTTCATCACTGAGGCAAGTCAGGACAAGAACTGAAGCAGAAACCTGAAAGTAGGCCTGCTGTTAGCCCATGCAACATTACATCTCACCATGAAGCTCAATCAGTCAAGGAAGTAGAGTAGAACCCACAGGGGAACGCTGCAAGACAGCTTGCTCCTAAGCTCTTGCTAACCTAGCTTTCTTATTCAGCTTAAGACCACCTGCCTAAGGATAAGCAAACACACACACACACACACACACACACACACACACACACACACCCCACAGGGAGATGAGAGGGCTTTCTGGGTCCTCTTACATCAATTTGCAATTAAGACAATGCCCTACAGACAAGAGCCCACAGGCCATTCTGATCTCAATAATGTGCCACCAGAGGTTACTTCCTTCCAGGTAACTCTGAGTTGTTTCAAGGTAATAATAGCTTGTGACTTATTTAACCTACTTAAACTGTTCTGTCTGCCACATGGCTAGATACCTCTGACATACATACATCTGACATCCTCCAAGTCTGGGGTAAATCTCTTGCCTCTGACTATCCCCCAGAGTTCCAATCTCTTTACCAGAACTCCCACCTTCTACTTTCTGCCTTTTGCTGCTAATGGGCCATCAGCTTTTTATTGACAGATGATGCTTCCACGCAGTACAAAAGAGATTATTCCTATGTCAGGGTGTAATATTGCATGCCTTTGAACTTAAAAGGTAGAGATATGAGCCTCTCTGAAGTTAAAGCCAGCCTGATCTACATTGGGAGTTCCAGGCCAGGCAGGGCTATAGTGAAACCATATCTCACATAAATAAAGAGTACCAAATCAAGGAATTCTTCCCTCTGAGTTACTGGTCAAGAATGGTTCAAAACAGCACAGGGTACTGCCATTACTCTGGGTTGCCTACCATAACAAGATAGTAGGACCCTATGGCTGAAGATACCACTCATTTGGATGCAGGACATAAGAGAAATCAAACTGACTAGGAAACTCTCCCTTCTGGATGACTTACACAGTGCTAGAAGTTTCTACTGGAGCTACTAGAGGAGAAAAGACATCAAGTCTCAACTGGTGATGGGCCCTGCATGTTATAATACCAACCTGGCAAAAAGAGCCAACTAGCGCTATCATGGCATAATGTTTAATAAGGTAACCTGCTATTTTCTGACTGGATATGAAGCCCATACCACAGCATGGACTTCATGCCTGATACTATAAACCTGGTCAAAAGCTACTGTTAGTGTTTTATGACATATTTATTCTGTCATAAATCTGTCAGATTTTTAAATATTTATATTTATAACCATAGACTTATTTTGCTTTGAATTTTGATCAGAGAAGTGTTGAAGAATATTTGATTACACTGTATTACTTACTGAAAAAAACCTGTTCCTAGTTGTGGTGTGACTCAGACCTTAGCACACATCTTTAATCCCTCTGCCTATAATACAGGCATGTCCTTAGTACATATCTTTAATCCCAATCAATGAAGATAAAGATAGTTGGTAGAAGAAAGCACCCATGTTTTAAAGTGGTGTCTTGAGTGGCAGATAAAGTGATGAATTAGAGAAAGATTTGACAGAACAAAATATGCCTTACTTTCATGAGAAAAGAGAGGAAAGGGAAAACACTTGAGGTTCAGAGAAAGAAGGGAACAGTTTTACCAGGACAATTTTACAGAGACAGGTTAAAGAGAGAACAAGCGAGACACAAATAAAGACAGATGAGCCAGAGAATGAAAAAAAGCCAGAAGATTTGAAGAGATTGCTAGAAATTAAGATTATATTTGGTTGAAATATAGTATGTATCGACTCCTTTTAAGGTATTGTACCTATAAAATTCTTTAAAATGCAATGTTGCATTCTAATCCTTTAAAAGCTGCTATTATAAGCTATTTAGGATAATTAAGAAGTTAAATATTAACACAAGTTAATATTTAATCAACTAAATTTATGGTCATGTTAGATACTAGTCTAGTTTATTATAGAAATATATTCCCTTGGTTGAACATATAATAAATATCTAAAAATGAGCAATGTTTGCCTATTTAAATATAAGATAGATGGATAGATAGATAGATAGATAGACAGATAGACAGTCTTCAAAAACCTCAGAGATCCACAGAATATGGCATTTAAAGATCTTTTATTATTTTAAGGCTTTTTTGATAATGAACATGTCAGCTCCAGGAGTACCTCAATTCTACTTCAAAGATGATGATTAAATGAGCATTGAAGAACCTCCATATGGAATTTGCTTCAAAAGTGGCAAGCTAGCCATTGGACAAGAAATTATCCTTATTTTAACTGCTGACAATATGATGTCCAAAATGGACCAAAAAAAAAAAAAGAGGGGGCAGGAAGAGAGAGAGAGAGAGAGAGACAGAGACAGAGACAGAGAAAGAGACAGAGACAGCCCCATCTCTGACATTTCTATAGTTTTGGAAGGTGTTTGCTCTGCACTTCCTGTATACTCAGGTACTATTTATTCCTTCACAAGTCTCTGATCGGGTTGAAGACTACATAATTATAATCTTATAATACTAGTATTTATTCTATCTTGGTGAGTTCAGAGTTTTATACCTAAATCATTTTCTATCATAACTTGTATTAACAACCTAAAAGGGCTGGTGAGATGGCTCAGTGGGTAAGAGCACCCGACTGCTCTTCCGAAGGTCCTGAGTTCAAATCCC
>NC_034591.1:163225635-163241967 GCF_900095145.1 Mus pahari
AAAAAAAAAAAAAAGGAGAAATGTTGGGTTTGTCTTGTGTGCTGTGTATTCAGATACTGAGTTTTGTACCCCACTATGGACATGGGCATTGTATTGACCAATGTTCTATAAAGAATGTTCCCCAATAGTACCTGATTGATAAATAAAAAGCTAGAGCTTGTAATTGGGCAGGAAAGAAAAGAGGACAGAAATTCAGATTGAGTGAGGGAATCTCAGGTAGTGATAAGAAGAGAGGACAAAGGAGAGGAAAAGGAAGAGATCTCCATGAGACAGGATGGACCATGAGGACCAAGAAAAGATTGCCCTGAGGACACACATGGAGCAAAGCAAGACTGAGCAAAATAATGGGACATTTATCTGGTTATTAACAGACTAGTTGAGTTAGAATAGTGCAGAGCCTGCCTAGCACAGTACCACAGCTGATATCTCTATGTTGTTTACACTGGAGCTAAATGGGATAGAGTAGGTCAGAAAGCCCCTATAAAATCAATACAATAGAACCTGTTTGAACTGGGCAGGCTTCAAAGAGGAAGAGCAGACAGGGAGTCATCAATAAAGAGGCACTATGACAAAACCACACAAGACAAGCCCAGTGGACTAGTCTGACAGGTTAGACTATACTTCAATAGGTAATATCAGATGAAGGATTCTATTTCATCATGTGATGAACCACTGTCTGCTTTTGATTAGGCAAAAGAAAAAATAAATGAGTGCTAATATTATGAGACTGCCAGGGAAAGTAGAAAAGCAAGGAGAAAAAGACCTTCAAACAGTCCAGTGATAGTAGGGGGAGTTCAGCAGCCCTGCACTGGGCCTGCTCTACACTGTTCAACTACTACTATTATTCACAAGGTACTGGTGTGAAACAGGAAGCACCAACAATAAAGGCACTTACTCCCTTACTGAATGGTTTTCTCCCCCAAAATACACAATCTAGTGTCACATTATCTTTTTCTTTCTTTTCTTTTTTAAAGATTTTTCTTTGTGTGTATACATGTTGGCTTCATATATAATATGTGTACCATGTCTACAGCTGCTGCCCAGAAAGGCCAAAAAAGGGTATGGGATCCAATGGATATTATAGAATGTTACAGACAACTGTAAGCCACCATGTAGGTACCAGAAATCAAATCTGGGTCCTCCATAAGAACAGCAAATGCTCTTAACCACTGAGCCACCTCTCCAGCCCCTGTAATATTACCTTCTTTAAAAAAGTTTTACACACAATTTCTTTTTTTTTTTTTTTTTGAGACAGGGTTTCTCTGTGTAGCCCTGGCTGTCCTGGAACTCTCTCTGTAGACCAAGCTGGCCTCAAACTTTAGAAATCCGCCTGCCTCTGCCTCCCAAGTGCTGGGATTAAAGGCGTGCACCACCACTGCCCGGCCTTACACTACAATTTCTAGAGAAATACATCTTCAGAATACACACAAATCTGAAGAAACCTAAAACTATGTGAGCCAGAATGAGACTAAAATAAAATTAAATGAATTTTAATTTATCTCTTACTTCAGGTTATTAAAGCTAAAACCTTAAGTAATACAGTATCAGTAATGATTAATAATATGCATAACTGCTGCCAAAACAATATCACTCACATATTCATTTGTGGGGAGGGAGTATTAGGGATCAACCACATTCATTTTCACATGGGTTCAAAGCTTTGCCTGTTAATTTTCAGAGAGGAAACAAGGTTCTGATAAAAATACTCCTTGAACAAATCACTCTTATGGGTAGGTACCACGCCTAGCAGTGAATAGCCAACACAAAATAAATTCAATAGCATTTTTGGAGGTTGTTTATATCATATTAAGTCAGGACATTTTTTTTTCCTTACCTTATACACACACACACACACACACACACTATGGCTTACCTTATACACACACACACACACACACACACACTATGGCTTCTAGTTTGGGGATTTTTAATGGATTCCTGTATGTATCTCTACTTCTAAATGCATTTATGTGCCTTTTCTTTGGCTCTTTTTCTTGTTTGGTGTTTTGTCATATTCCAATATGTTTGTTTGTTTTATTGTCTTTTATTTTTCTTTATCAGCAGTACTTAGATGCCTGTTTATTTTTGAAAGAGAGCTAGAAAGGGTGTGGATTGGAGAGGAGAGTAAGTGGAGAGGACCTAGGAAGAGTAAGGGAAAGGGAAACCATAATCAGAATATATTGTATTAAAAAAAATCTACTTTCAATTAAAAAAATACTTCTTGAAAATTCTGGGGGTTGTAGACTTAATACTCTGTCACAAACAGTGACAGATTTAAACTCCAACAACCCAAATAAGAGCAACATGAAAGCAAACTTTTCACCCAATACCAAAGCTAGGTGTGGGAGAAACCTCAGCTCGTCCACAGCCATTGTTTCCCTTTCATACTCACTGTCTGCATGGCCTGAAAAGGTGCTGTGCTAATGGCTGCTGAGCTCCCACTTGCAGGAGGTAACCGGAAGCCCTTTGACAGGGGAGGATTTGGAGAAGCAAGAGCAGAAGCTGGCTTTGGCTTGCAGGGGGGGATCACCATCTGTGGAGGAGAAGAAATGCACCATCAGCCATGCTTGCCATATGCCAGGAGGTTAACTTACACTGAGCCCCAAGCTGACATAAGTCAGCAAGTTCTTTAGGGTGACATGGGAACACAGGAATGCAGAGAGCAGCGTTTGCTTACACTTTCAAATCTAGACTGCTGAGGATGCACAGTACACTTGCTTTGATAGGGTTCTGACAAAGAGAGTGTCACACAAGGGGTTCTCAACTTCCTACCAGCATCAAGAGTTCTGCAAAATTTGCTATTTCCCAACTAATAATCTAATATTACTCCAAACAAAAACTTAGGGTTAATTAGTTCCCTAGTTAATTATTTTTTTAAAAAGAGTGGATTTCTAAGTCCTCTGCCTAAAAAAAAAAATCTAATTTAACTAATTCTTACCTATAAAGCCAAATTAATATGACATAAAGCCCAATTTCAACCAGATTATAAATCAGACCACTATAGGTCACTTGATTTAAAAAAAAATTACTTTTTCTTTGTCAAAAGCCAACTACCCTAATTTAGAGCAAGTAAACACTATAAAGACTAATAATCCATGTTTTCTTACATTCTATAATGAATTCTCATTTATTAGTACACCTCAAAATTATAACCTAATAAATCCCCCCAAATTCATCCCATCCATGTCTATCTAGAACAAAGGCTGAAATTTAGATCTATACACACAAACCTCATACTGTCAAAATGCTTTTGATAATATGAGCCAGAAAGACTGTAACTCATTTCAACTCAGTCAGTGCTAATAACACTATAAAAACCAAATCTTCAGTTATATGAATAATTTCTCTTAATTCTACCTGAAGCTTTTCTTTATTATATATTTAAAATAACATAAAGAAACCTAATACTTTGCTAATGGTAGAGATTTACTTTATTTTTAAGTCTGTCTATGTGTGAATACATCTGTGTTTGTGCATATGAGTGCAAGTGCCCATGGAAGCCAAATGTCTCAGATTCTGAGGCTGAAATTACAGGTAGTTGTGAGCTACTGGATATAAATGCTGGGACTTAAGATTTGGCTCCTGGTTGGGGGTGGGGGTGGGGGTTAAAAAAAAAAAAAAAAGATTCAGCTCCTCTCCAAAATCAGTATATATTCTTAGTCACTGAACTATCTCTCCAGCCCTGTATGCTACTTATTACAATAATAAATTGACTAAGCTTGGCCATACTCTCCTGAAATCCCTACACTTGAGAAGTGGGAGCAAAAGGATCAGGAATTCAAGGCCAACCTGTGCTACAAGAGATCATCCCAAAAAACAGTAATAGAGAGGATGGAGAAATGGCTCAGGGATTAAGAGACCTTGTTACTCTTGCAGAAGACCTAGGTTCAATTCCTAGCAACTATATAACTTCAGTTACAGAAACTAATGTCCTCTTCTAACCTCCTTGGGCACCAAACACCATGTGGTACACATATATGCATGGATGAAACAAAATGAATAAATCTTTAAAAAATGAATAATAATAATTCTGAATATATTTATTATATCAGGAAAGATATGTAAGATTAATTATATATACATGGCAAAGCCACAATAGTAACCTGTGTATGTTCTAGGACCACAACATCTACAGAAGGTAATGCATTAATAAGTACAAACATTTTAATTCCATCTATCATGCCAGTAACTAATAAGCTCATTTGGCAATTCTTTGAGACAGCAAAGTAATTAAGACCATGGGTCTCATTACCTCAGGGGTCTCTGAGGTCATAAACTCTGTTTCAGATCCCGAAGAAGCCTGATCAGTAGTAACCAAGCAAGCATTTGAGCTACAGGTAACAGGAGAAGAAGCCTAGACACAAGGAAGATAGAAGGCATTATCAATACATACTGTGTACTTCATATTTCCTGGGCCCTGGACTTCTTGATATATTACTTTTATTGGCACTCAGTGGTACCAGGCAGTATGCTAAATGTGTTATATATATGAATATACTTAATCCTAACAAACATGGTGAGTAAGCACAATTACCTTCATTTTAGTGACATCAAGAAGCAATGAATAGTCAGGCACACAAAGAATAGTGGTGCATACCTTTACCCCCACACTTGGGAAGCTGAGGCTGGCAGATCTCAGAGTTTAAGGCCAGCCTGGCCTAGTATACAGAAAAAGTTATAGGATAGCCAGGGCTACACAGAAAAAAAACCTATGTCAAAAAGCTTGTTTCAAAAAAAAAAAAAAGGAAGCAGCAGCAGCCAGCCAATGGTGGCATATGCCTTTAATCCCAGTACTGTGGAAGCAGAGGCTGAGGCAGGCGGATCTCTAAATTTGAGGCCAGTCTGGTGCACAGAGTGAGTTCCAGAACAGCCAGGGCTACAAAGAGAAACTTTTGTCTTGGAGAAGATGAGGAAGGAGGAGGAAGAGAAGGAAAAGGAAGATGTGAAGAAGAAGCAGCAGCAAAGCAAAGAAAGGTGAAGTAATCTGCCCAAGATCAGAATAATAAAGTTCAATTACAGAACACTTAAATCCATACACTGCTTCTGCCCCAGTTACACACACACACACACACACACACACACACACACACACACACACACACACCAGAAAGAGTTTGAAAGACCAGCCTGGTCTACAAGGTCAACCAGAGCTATATTGCCAGACCCTGCTCCATCTAACCACCACCACTCAGAAAAGAGTTCAGGGGAAATTTTTTAATACTTCAGAACAGTTTATATATTAATATACATAATTAATAGCTAACCATAATATGAGAATTATGGAAACATTCTAAAATTATGCTTTTTTTCAGTACTTTCAATTAAGGTAATAAAGCAACTAACTACCCATCATAAGTGGGACTGGTTGCTGTTGGGCTACACTTGTGTACAAGGAGAATCCTAGAAACTCTAACTTAACCCTTCTATGTCCTCTTAATAGTTAAGCTAAAAAGACTGGAAGCAAGTCCAGTGGAACACATATATTACCCCGGGGCTAGAAGAATAAAACAAGACCATAAGTTCAGGACCACCCTGGACTACAGAGCAAAACCGGTTTAAAAACAAAATGATAAATTCTACTTAAAAGTTTCACTTAATAGGATTTCAGCTATAGCTCAGTGTCACAACACTTGCCTGGCAGGCAACCACAGAAGCTAGATGCATTCAATGTCCAGCACCGCACAACAACAAAATCTTTATATTAGTATTCATTTATAAGTAGTAATTACTCTTGCTTGCAAATTATCACTTCAAGTAGAGTGGCCAGAAGTAGTTCTAAGTACTGGTGAGTAAACACGGGACCAGTGGTTCTAAATGTAGGTATGCAGATTCACCTAGAAGATATTTAAAGACAAATGCTACTCTACTGGTCATTCTAGCACAGGCCAACATCCCAGCACCCCTGAGGCAGGAGGATCACAAGTTCTAAACCAGCCTAGGCTACAAAGTGAATTCAAGGTCATCCTAGGCTACAATAAGAGACTTTGTCACTAATAACAATATGTACTTGCCTGCGTGCACGCACACACACACACACACACACACACACACACACAAAAACACACAATATTCTTCTAGTTGGTCTAAGATAAAAACAATTTTTTTTCTCAATCAGATATATCAGAGTAAGTCTGATTACTCTTGCCAAAGTAAGAAGTCCTACCCATACAGCAAAGAAGAGTGTAAAACAAATTAATCCAGAAGTTACCTGTGATGGCTCTTGAAGAAAATCACTTTGGTTGGACAAGTTTTGTTCTGTACATACTGTAGAGACTAAAGGAAACCAAACAATTACGGGGAGAGAAAAGTTAATACATATCAATTTTACAAAACAACGTTTATTCTTTACAAAGTTAAGTGTCAATTAGAAGAACAGGTTCCTATTGCAACTTTGAAGAGAATAGACTGGATACTAGTCAGAAACACTAATTCCATGTGTGGTATACAGTGATGTTCTAAAGTTATATGGGTAAAACCAGTATTCCAAAGCTTCTTAAAAACAAAAACAAAAACAACTATGACTTAAAAAATTATTAGGGATAATAATCTGAAAGACAAAGATTAAGCCACTGTGAGTTGTCACTGATACACATAAGTCTTAGCTGGTCATCTGTTTGTATGGATTGCCTCACTGTGGTTATACATATTAATATACTTATTATAATTATATAGTTTTCAGTTTGGTTTCACTCATTAATATCAATCACTTCTGTTAACTATGATGTGAACTATTCTCCTTGTTTCACCAGCCTTACAGCATCAGTCTTTAGCAGCTGTTCAATACTTACCACAGTTAGACTGTAGTTTTGATCATGTCACTCCTTACCTAAGAGAAATTATCATGGAGCCACAGCCCTAAGCTTTGATTTCAGTGCCATCATTTGTTACCATGATAGTCATTGTTCTAAGTATCATTGAGGTAATCTTACCAGCTACGGTGATCCAAAAGCCTCCACACTAGATCTACAACTCAAAGGTCAAGTAGGTTGTACTTAGAAATCACAATTCCAGAAAGAACATGGAAAATTGCTAAAGCAGCTATTAGGCATTTTTACTTGTCCATCTGAGGACGTTATATTTTCTAACAAACATAAATATGTTACTGAAGGATGCTTACAACCTAATGATAATTTATCCCTATGTAACTCTACTGATTAATGGATACAACTAGAATAAATTAACAAACACTTAAACTATCTGGAGTGAGTGAATGATTCATAAAAGAAATGACTGTTAGTTCCAAAGCTATTTAAGTCTTTAGAATTACTATGCTCCTAGTGGGTTACCTGGACAAGCTGAAGGCGGCTGTGATGATGGAATTGCACTTGAGGGTTTGTCAAAATCTAGAACAGACTCCTAAAGAGAAGATTTTAGATAGCAAAAAGAAACACAGATTATTTGTTTAATAAGTAGTTCACTGTATTAACCATAGCTATTACCAAAGATGCTAGCTAAGCTGCAGGCAACTATCTAATTCCTACCTTGTGATGTTAACAAGTTGAAGAGTCAAAACTAAACCCTAAAGTTACTGTCAAACAAACTTCAAGATTGGGTCAAGTATTAAAACTAGAAATTCTATATGATACGCATGTCTGATTTGAGTCTTTAGCATAAAATGTTAGTCTTAGTCTAGTTTGAACTTAAATTTTTTTTCCTAACAAATATGAAGGTCTAATTATTTTTATCTCAACTACTTACTGGTTCATACTGGTAAACATTTTATGATGAGAAGCTATTCCCTTCTCATATCTGTATATCGGGGTTCTCTTAAGAAAACTTCCCAGACTCTGCTAACTGAAGCTAGAAATTTGCAGGAAACATCTTTCTTCTTTCATTTATCTTGAAATAAAATGAAAGATAATCAAATTATCTTTCACTCTGCAAACTAGAGGGCTGGAAATTAAAGAGAGAACTTGACTTGAGTTATGCAGCTGTCAAGAAACAGTGCTGGTGTTTACACCCAGGCCTATATCCAAAGCTCAAGACTTATTTCCTCTATTTAAACTTACTTTGTTTACTTGAGTAGTATACTTGAGTAAATTTACTTTGTTTACTTGAGAGGCCTCAGTAATATAATGCTGTTCTGAAATTTTCTAAGAGTCTATGTCATACAATTTAATGAAACACAGCATTTCATAATGGATAAGTGGTCACCCCTTTAATTCTAGCACCTGGGAGGCAGAAGCAAGCTGATCTCTAGGAATTCCAGACCAGCGTGGTCTACATTGTGAGTACCAGACTAGCAGAGCTACACAGTGAGGAAGGAGACCCTGTCTTCAAGGAGAGAATAGTCTTTTACACAATTTAACTATTGAGTTAGCACAAATTTCCAATCTTCTATAGCTTTGAAGACAGGTGATGAGTGTCTCATAAATTTTTAGGCAGTGGGACCTGGAAAGACCAAGCAGCTAACATGGTTCTCAGTTTTAATACATCTACAAAAAATCCACAGCAGTCCTGACACTTATACACATGATACTTTTGATATATTTAATTTTTTTTTTTTTTTTTTTTTTTTGGTTTTTCAGGACAAGGTTTCTCTGTATAGCCCTGGCTGTCCTGGAACTCACTCTGTAGATCAGGCTGGCCTCGAACTCAGAAATCCGCCTGCCTCTGCCTCCCAAGTGCTGGGATTAAAGGCGTGCACCACCACACCCGGCTTTAATTAATTTCTTTACATACAACAAACTTAGGAAGTGAAGACTACAATTTTTTTCACATTAAAAAATAATAACAACAAAGCAGAAAGTGAAACAACTTGCCCTGATAGCAAGGAAACTGCAGAACTAGGATACCATTTTACATAATGGGATCTAGAGTCTTAAGAATATCAACACAATGTTTCATACACAAGTTACTAGTTCCAGAAACATCATCTAAGAGTCATTTTTAAAATGTCTCATAGGCAAAAATGTGTGACAGGAAAGTTATGGGAATAGCCAACCATTTCCTGGTTGAACTTTATGCCTGTTCCATAGGAAGTAATTCATCCCTGATACTATATGCCCAAGACTTAGGGCTGCAGGGACCAGAGGCCCTAAGAAGAAAAACTACTGCTACTGTTTTGAAAGATGGATTTTTTTCAAATTGCCTTTTAAATACATATATTTATACCAACAGATTAGTACTACTATCATCCTTGGTCAGAGAAACTTTTGGGCAGTGAGCAGCAGTCAATGCATAGATTCGTGAGTGGTCAAAGTGTGTAGAGTGTCTTGAATGCTCAGCTCTAAATGGGACATTTATATCAACTCCTTCACAGCTCAGGGAATATCCCAGAGGAGAGCATACAAAGTGTGAGACCCAAGTCAGGAGGCGTGTCCTGAAATGCTCTCTTCTGGATATGACAGAGCTTTTGCACTCATGAACTCATAGAAGCTATGGTAATCTACAGAAGTCCAAGCCAGTCACTATTCCAACATGGATGAGACAGGGACTCATAATGCTTTGCCCCTAGCTGAGGAGCTATATCACCCCTTGATATATTCTGTGGTGCTATCATGCATGAGGGGAGGGAAGCACAACATAGATGGGACACATATCACTTTTCTTTAGGTCTGTGGCCGTGAGTAGATTGCTTTTGCTCTGGTAAATGAGCCCACACTCATACACATGCAGATAGCACTAACTAAATGCTATGTTGGCTTTTTTTTTTTTTTTTTTTTAAGAGGGGGGAAAGAATATGAAGGTAGAACTGGAAAGTATAGGTGGATACAAGGGACCATGGGACAGGGAAATTTGAACTGGATATGATCAAGATACTCTATACATGTAAGAAATTGTCAAAGAACAAAAAATACAATAAAGTTAAAACAAAACAAAACAAAAAATAAAATAACACAGCTCATACTTGCATAAAGTTACAAGTTCCTTGAATCTGGGTCATGAGGTCCTGCAGTTTTTCTTTCCTCAATACTGGATCCTTTGGAAAGGCAGAAGAAGAGTCTATAGGCTGAGGCATGGGGTTAGACACCTACAAGACAAGCCCACCATGTGTGAGACTCACCAGGAAGCTTACATTACTAGCACATCTTCAGGAAATCAAATGGAAATATTTATTAGATTTATCACAGTAAGAATTCTCACAAAAATCCATTTACTAATTAATTTCAGTTTTCCCCTTTCAAAACAACTTTAATGAAAATCTTTCTAAAACATAAAGCAATCACTTTCTTTTTTTTCTTTTTCCATTTTTTGGTTTTTCAAGACAGGTTTCTCTGTGTAATACCTCTTGTTCTTCTAGAATCACTTTGTAGATCAGGCTGGTCTCAAACTCAGAGATATACCTGACTCTGCCTCCAGAGTGCTGCAAAGGCATGCACCACCAGACCAAGCTAAAGCACTGTCTTTCTAAAAGGACACAGATTAAAAGGTCTTCCTGAAAAGTATACATTCACTCAGTATACTTCCTTTCATTATACACAGTTATTACCATTTGTTCTGTGATAACAACCCACTATGACACACACCAATGATATGTTTCAAGACAAGAATTACTAATATCACAATAACAAATATGCATCTCATTCTTAAGATGCATAAAATTTCAGAGACATTAAATACGATAAAGTCATATATATCCATGTGTAATACATACACAATAATAATGAAGTATTTTATAATTTAAAAATATACTCTTGGAGGATTCTGCTGTTAGAAACCCTCATGATAAACTGCTAGACATCTTGAATTTACCTTAACAATTAAAGTTCTTCATTTATTTATTTATTTATTTATTTATTTATTTAATGTATGCGAGTACACTGTAGCTGTCCTCAGACACACCAGAAGAGGGCATCAGATCCCATTACAAATGGTTGTGAACCACCATATGGTCGCTGGGAATTGAACTCAGGACCTCTAGAAGAGCAGTCAGTGCTCTTAACCACTGAGCCATCTCTCCAGCCCCTTGTTATTTTTTAACATATATGTGGTGTTTTTTCTGTGTATGTGTGTACACCATTTATGTGCTTGGTGCATGCAAAGGCTAAAACGCATCTGATAACCAGAACTGAAATGTGGTGTGAGCTGCCATAACAACGTCTGAAATCAAACACCAATCTCCTCTAGAAGAATAATCAGTGAGTACTTTTAACCATTGAGCCACCTCTCTCTAGCCATTAGCCATATTCTTTATAGCTGCAAACAGCTGTTCACAGAGAAGTGAGTGCCCTCTTAGTTACTCAAAGAGCCTAAAACTTCAATACAATGTTGCCTGTCCCATAAAAGCAAATTCAATAAACTTGGACTTTTACAATTAAACATTCCTGGTTTTTAATATCATTCAAAACATCATGAGATCAATATTCCATTATGGTAAAGGTTCAAATGCCAAGTGGATCTAGAACAAAAACAAACAACAACAATTAGTTGGCTGGTTGGTTGGTTGGTTTAGTTTTCTATGTGTTTGTTTGTTTTTTGTTTTAAGACAGGTTCTCACTATGCAGCACTAATTAGTGTGGAACTTGCTATATGTAGACAAGGCTGGGCTCAAACTCTCAAATAAGAGTCTTGTTGTTTTGTTTTGTTTCAAGAGCTTTATTGGGGTATTAACCTGAATTTTTAATATGCTTCTCAACAGCAATCATGAAATTACTATTAGATCTTCTAAGTTAATAAGGTGTGGCTGTCAAATTTCTACAAGGGCAGGAATAATATAAACACATTAGCACTTGTAAAAAAGAAAAGGAGAGAAAAAATTAGGACTTGAAGAGAGGAAAGACATGGCAAAGGAAAAGGAAAAACTCAGTAGTGGCACATGCCTCCAATCCCAGCACTTAGGAGGCAGAGGCAAGTGAATCTCTATGAATTTTAAGGCAAGACTGGTCTATATACTGAGTTCCAAGATAGCCAGAGCTGCCCAATAAGATCTTGTCTCAAAAACAAAAACAAAATCTAGGTGTAGTGGCATAGGCCTTTAATTCCAGCACCCTGGAGGGAGAGGTTGGCAGATTTCTGTGAGTTCAAGGCCAGCCTGATCTTCAAAGCAAGTCCCAGGACAGCCAGGGCTATTACATAGAGAAACCTTACTTTGGGAAGAAGAAGAAGAAAAAAAAAAGGACAACTCTAAAATTTTTTTTTTTTTTTTTTTTTGGCTTTTTTGAGACAGGGTTTCTCTGCGTAGCCCCAGAACTCACTCTATAGACCATGCTGGCCTCAAACTCAAAACTCTGCCTGCCTCTGTCTCCCAAGTGCTGGGATTAAAGGCGTGTGCCACCACTAACGCCTGGCTTAAAATTCTCTTTCTATAAGGCAGCGTTGAGAAGTAGGTTTCTTTATTTATAAAATGCTGATGCTTTGATCTCTCCAAAGAAAAGAGTTCTTCACACTATTAGATGACTGAAGACTTACTTGATCAGAAAGTTCCTGACTAAAAAAAACCAAAGTGATATGTTTGCTTCATAAGCAATATTAAGTAATTTATAAATTAATTTATAATATAATTATAATCTATAATTAGTTATAATAACATAATTTATTATTATTATTTTCTTTATTTACATTTCAAATGCTATCCCAAAAGTTCCCTATACCCCCTCCACCTCTGCTCCCCTACCCACCCACTCCCACTACTTGGCCCTGGCCTTCCCTGTGCTGGGTCATATAAAGTTTGCAAGACCAAGGGGCCTCTCTTCCCAATGATGGCCGATTAGGCCATCTTCTGCTACATATGCAGCTAGAGACACGAGCTCAGGGGGTACTGGTTAGTTCATATTGTTGTTCCACCTACAGGGTTGCAGCCCCTAATAACATAATTTAACAACCAATACTAGCAAAGATTCCAAGGATCACCCCATATAAACCTCACATCCTGGGATCTTATCATTAACAGAATGAGGCAGATATAAAAATCTACTCACATCTTTGGGTTCTACATTTAATTTCCTCGTCAGGACTTGGTCATTTGGTAAAAGGCCTGCTGAAGCTGCTCCCCAAGAATTTAGAGAAATCTGTGATTGTGGTACTAAGGAGTCTTTCTGGTTCTCAGCATTGTTTTCCCAGGATACTGGAGTTCCAGGCTGCACTGAAGCCTGTTCTCTGCACACAGGAGTGGTCCAGGATCTGCTGCCACTCTGTTCACTCTGCACAGATACTGCCCAGGATCCAGGAGGCAGCTTCTTTGGATCTTGTTCTTTCTGTGACTGAACCACCCATGGCTTTGGTGTCTCCTGTACATTCTGCTCTTCTTGAGGGCTGCCCACTTTGGACTTAGGGCTTTCTGGCTTCCACTGACTGACAGGTACTATAGAAACCTGCTGCTTCTGCTCTTCCTGCAATGTTGGCCTGAGCTTCCCCTGTTCTAAGGAAACCACAGGCTTTGATACCTCCTGAGTCTTAAGAGAAGACTCCCAGGACTCCGAGGACTCTTTCTTCTTCTCCTGACCATCTGGCTCTGGAAGTGTATTCCAGCATTTGAGGAGACTTGGCTTCCTAGCATAATCTGCTCCCCAGGATTTTTCGACATTTTCTTGTTTTCTTGAAAATTTTACTTCTGTTATATAGCGTCTGTTAAGAAACTAAGTCAGAGAAATAAACAATGTGCTTCAGGCTTAAAATGCATAGACTCTGAATGTAATGTTTAACTCTATTAAGTATTCATATGTCCCTTAGTCTCACATGAAACCATGTCACATGAAACTCTTGTCCTTACCCTACTTGAAGAAACTGGCCTATTTTTCTATCTACTCAATTAACAAAATGTAAACTTTGACACTTAAAAAGTAGAAAATTGGGGCTGGAAAGATGGCTCAACGGTTAAGAGCCTCAGTGGAGGCTTACAACTATCTTTAAGGGAATCCAGTGCCCTCTTCTGGTGTGTCTGGAGACAGCTACAGTGTACTCATATACATAAAATAAATAAATATATCTTTGAAAAAAATTTTTAAAAAGACTAAAAGAAACTACATGATATGGCACCACAACCGATTTAGGAAGTACCTAAATCTACCAATTTTGCCTTTGCCAGCCTGAGTTTTTCCACATACCTGTCACCCTCCTTTAAAAGTCACAGCCAGGATAGTTCAATTATCAAATTATACCGTTTATCTGTATGTTTCCTCAGTTCCCAGATTTTTCTCTATTTTGCTCACATTATCTATTATATTGTGTATCTGGTTCTCCGAGTCTCTTCAACTTCCACAAATTTCAATGTCACTTTCAAAGAATAAACACTTTTCTGCTACTATGTAAATTCTGATAACAAAATTCTATACATTCTTAAAGTCTAGCATAAGGATATAAAACAGCAATAGATAATGCTGAACAAGTTACTGTTTATCAGACTAGCCCCATTAGCTCTCACCATAGAACAGATGTGGTCCTCCTGTTTACTACATAGACGAGAACAACAATCCAGCCAGACACAAAGCTAATAAACCCCAAGGCAGGATTCAAGTTCAGTCCGTCTGCCCAAGCCTCAGACTAAACCACAAGTAACAGATGAAAGATGAAAACAACCTCAGCAAAGGACCTGATCACATCTTACCTCCTGTGGCTGTATCTCTGGCTGTACAAGTTCCACAAGAGATTCTGGGAAGATAAAATGATTAATAAATACTAGTTCTAAGTTTTCTTATTATACCTGTAATTCATTCCAGCCATGAATTTCAAAGGACTCAGAAGAATAGAGAAGAATGAATACAATTAAATATATTCATAACTGGGCTATTTCATCTATTGCTTATATAAGTATGTGGAGGGCCTAGGTTTTATAGCTCAGTGGTAGAGCACTTGCACAACATGTACAAGGAGTGGAATATAAAAAAAGGAAGGAAAAAAAGGAATGAAATGAGTTCTAAGGATAATTATAATTGAAGTTAGTATTTCTCCTATATAAGACATTGACTGAAGTCATTTCCACTAAAATTTCATTTCTTTAAGGACAGGGTCTCATTATGTAGTCCTGGGTGCAAGGATTCAAGTGTGGACCATCATATCCAGTTAAAAATATTTTGTTTGCTTTTTGTTTGTTTGGTTGGTTGGTTTGATTTGGTTTTGTGAGACAAGGTTTCTCTATAGTCCTGGCTATCCTAAAACTTGCTTTGTAGACCAGGCTGCCCTCACTATCTCCTTCTACCCACAAATACACAAATAGCCTTATTAAAACTGCAATGACAGTTAAAGTTTACCAAGACAAATTAGTAATCTCAGCTTGAAATGGAGCCTCTGTCAAACCGTACTATGGTCAGGAGAGTAAGAGAGGGGGACAGGGAAGCACAGGACCTTAAGACTCCCAGAACCCCTAGGACTCTTGCTTCTTTTCAGTCATCTGGTTCTGGAAGCATATTCCAGCATTTAAGGAGGCTTCATTTCCTAGCACAGTCCTAGTAGAATCAGTGAAGTAGGAGTGGGGAGGTAGCTTAGTTGGTTATTTTTGCCCATTATGCACAAAGCATTGGGTTCCTCAGTATGGTTCCTAGTACAATATAAAGTAAGCAACTGAGTACAAACTTTTAATTCTAGTATTGGGGAGACAGAGGCAGGAGGATCAAAAGTTCAAGGCCATCCTAGTTATATAGTAAATTTAAGGCCAGTCATGAGACCTTGCCAAATAATTTTTTTTTTATTTTAAAAAGAGAAAGAAGGCTCTTTTTTTTAAGCTCTCACCTTTCTTACTCTCAGGTGTAGCCTTCCTTCTTTCTCTCTCCCTTCCCCACTCTCTCCAACAGACCATGGCCTGCCTCTCCCCCTCTTTCTACCTTCTCTCTTTCTCCCTGCCTTTCTACAATAAAGCTCTAAAACCATAAAANAAAAAAAAAAAAGATAAAGGAAATAAATGGCTAATCAAGTAATATATTTCATTTTCTTGTTTTCTTTCTGTTTGCTTGTTTGTTTCAAGACAGGGTTTCTCTGTTTAACAGCCCTGGTTGTCCTAGAACTCATTTCATAGAGCAGACTGACCTCAAACTCAGAGATCTACCTGCCTCTGGAGTGCTAGGATTAAAGGCATGCGACTCTACACCCAGCTCTACCACTGAGCTAAATCCCCAAACACTCATTTTGTTTCTTCTACCATAAATCAGTAACTGAAACAAATTTACATTCTTCCTCAAAATACTGTTTTCTGCTATGACTTAAATTTAAACTATACTATAAATGGAATTATCCTATTATAGTTTAACAGAGGTTCGTTCAAGTTCCACAAACACCTTGTTTTTTTTTTTAATTTTCTTATTAGATATTTACTTCATTTACATTTCAAATGCTATCCCGAACGACCCCTATACTCTCCCCCCCCCACCCTGCTCCCCTGCCCACTCACTCCCACTTCTTGGCCCTAGCGTTCCCCTGTATGGGGCATATAAAGTTTGCAAGACCAAGGGGCATCTCTTC
>NC_034591.1:163242357-163251874 GCF_900095145.1 Mus pahari
TGGAACTCACTTTGTAGACCAAGCTGGCCTCAAACTCAGAAATCCGCCTGCCTCTGCCTCCCGAGTGCTGGGATTAAAGGCATGTGCCACCACACCCGGCAAAGCAGGACAATCTTCCAAGTTCAAGACCAGCCTATGAAAAATTGGCAAGTTCATCTAACCTGGGCTACACAGTTATTCACTGTCTCAAAAAAGAGCATGCTAAAGAACTTCAAAGATTGCAACAAACCTGACTCTTTGATAGACTTGGTCTTCAGTAACTGTTTTTTCATTTCTGATTGCATTAGCACTTCTTCTGCTTTTTCCTTAGAATTCCTGAGAACTGGGACACTTTCAAAATAACCTGAGTGCAGCAATTTAGACAGCAGGTCTTTCACATGTTTGTCTAAGAAAAAGTAATTAGGTTAGTTAACACATAACCTGAGAGTTCATTGAAAGGTATGGAGAATAAGACTCTCAATGTTATCCTGCTTATAGTCAATCACCACAAGACAGGATTGGCCACAGAGTGGGGGTTGACACCTGGAATTGTCTGTACAGGAAAAATAAGAGAGTAATTTATCTTTACACTACTTCATGATGAATCAATACAAACAAAAAATATGAGACTAGATATTTTTTAAAAATCACTTAAGTTTCTCTGGGTCTCTATTTCCACTACTTGAAAAATGACTAAAAAACAACGAATTTAATCAAAGAACTTGACAAGGCATATATTCCCTGAGCTGAGACATTTTTACCAAGTGCCACCAAGACACTAGTCACTACTCTGTGTTAACCATTCATTAAGGATTTGCAGAATTAAAAGCTAGTTCCTCAATCATAACCAATAGAAAACTTTATCTTGGACACTTCTGTTTGTGTTATTGTTCTATTTGATTGGTTATGTGGAGACTAAGTCTCACTACATAGTCCAGGCAGTCTCAAATTGGTTATTCTCCTGCTTTAGCCCCCTAAGGGATGGGATTACAAGCTTGATCCACCAGATCTCACAAAGTATTGTTAAATTACAAAACTCCTTCATTAATATTTCACTCAAGTTATACTGTCTGTCACTACAAACATACTGGCTGGCACTAGATAGTTTTTTTTTTTTTTAAATAATAAAAATAATGTCAAAGTTACATATATTTTATTTTAAATGCCCAATAAAAACCAATTCCAAATCAGGCAGAACATCTAAATTTGGTCTGTGTCTAATATTCATTAGAGTATTAACTGTGGTGGTTTAAATATGTTTGGCTCAGAGAGTGGCACTATTAGGAGATGTGGCCTTGTAGGAGTAGGTGTGGCCTTGTTAGAGGAAATGTGTCACTGTGGTGGGTGGCTTTGAGACTTCTAGCTGCCTGGAAGACAATCTTCTCCTCTTTGCCTTTTGAACAAGATGCCAGAACTCTCAGCAACTCCAGCACCATGCCTGCCTGGATTCTGCCATGCTTCTTGCTATGATGATAATGAACTGAACCTCAGAACCTGTAAGCCAGTCCCAATTAAATACTGTCCTTATATGAGTTGCCTTGGACACAGTGTCTCTTTACAGCAATGGAAACCCTAACTAATGCAATAATATTCTTTTTTTAATCAGCCTTTTGGGTTTTTGGAAACAGGATCTCACTTTGTAGCCTAGGCTGTACTCAAACTCACAGCAATTCTCCTGACTCAGCCACCTGGATGCTGGCATTATAGGCATGCACCACCATGGCTATATTTTAGTCACCTTTTAAGTATTACTTACAAAAATATTTTTTACCTACTTTAAATGCATAACTTTAACAGAGTCATGCTTCCATCAACAGAACCACAATTTTAAGACATTTTTATCACCTACAAAATCTTTCAAGGCCCTCTTAAATTAGTCCCCTCCCCTGGCAATTACTGTTTTTAGACTTTCATATAAATGAAGTCTTATGATATATAGTCGTGTACTCTCTGGCTTCTTTTACTAAGCATAATTATTTTGAGATTCATCCATACCCCTGTATGTATTAGTAGTTTTTTTGGTTGTTAGTATTTGTTTTAGAGTTTTGGATTTTGTTTGTTTGTTCTGAGATAAGATCTCGCTTTGTAGCTCTAGCTGGATTAGAACTAACTGTAGGGGGGGGCTGGAAAGATGACTCAGCGGTTAAGAACACCAACTGCTCTTCCGAAGGGCCTGAGTTCAAATCCCAGCAACCACATGGTGGCTCACAACTATCTGTAACAAGATCTGATGCCCTTTTCTGGGGTGTCTGAAGACAATTACAGTGTACTTACATATAATAAATAAATAGATCTAAAAAAAAAAAAATAGAACTAACCATAGATCAGGCTGCCTCAAACTTGTAAAGATCTTCTTACCTCTGCCCCCTAATGCTGAGATTACAGGCAAGAGCTACCATACCCAACCCTTTCTTTTCTTAATTGTTAAAAATCTACTGGACTAATATACCATACTTTAACAATTTACTGCCATGCATCTACACTGACTCCAATTGAAAATCACTATGAATAGATAGTATAAATATATACAGGTATTTAAATGAGCACACGTTTTCATTTCTGTTGGGTTCTAGAAATGCAACTGTTTGGCCATACAATAAGTATACATTTAATTTTATAAGGAAGTGCCAAGCTATTTTCCAAACCAGTTTTTTCTTTATTTTTGCTTCCTGTTTCTTTTTTTTTTTCAAGGCAGGATTTTCCATGTTGTTCAGGACAACCCTGAATTCCTGGACTCAAGCTATCTTCTGATCTCTGCTTCCTGACTGGCTAGAGATGCATCCCACCATGCCCAGATTAAAAAATATAAACTTTCACTTAAAATTTAAGTTTTAAACAGAGTTACAAATCTTGACAGTTATACAGACATGAGTATTTTTCTCTGTAGGTGTGTATATTTGTGTGTGGTTGCATGTGCACATGACAATGGAGGCTACTGGTCAATATCAGGAGTCTTTTTCAATCACTCTCTCATTAAACTTGCAGCTTGTGGATCCAGTTAGACTGGCTGGCCAGCAAGTCCCAAGGATCTTCTTTCTTCATCTCCCCAGCAATGGAATTGCAGCCAATGCATGGCCAGTCTTTTTTTACACAGGACTAGGTAGGGGATCAAACTCAGATTTCATGTGTCACAGAAAGCATTTTACTAAGTTATATCACCAGCGAAATTAACTAATGGCAAAATGTTCATTAACTTCTAGGGGGTTTCTATGATCCTAAGCTGTGTACTTCATATTTCATGTCTAGCCATTTAAATGTGGTCATTTAATTGTTCAACAGACTAGCAAATATTTGTCATTTCTTATGATGACCTACTAAATAGCAGAACATGTACCACCATTCAAATATGAAACTAAACCCCAAAATGATCAAGCTAGTATTGAAATCAGAACTAGTACTTAGATGTTGTTCCCAAATCATATTGGTTGTCACTTCAAAATTTTGTTAGTTCTCTTTTAGTAAATAGGAATATACAGTAACTACTTTAATATAAATAAATGGATCATTTTTCCAATGAATACACAGCATTGTCAGATATGTAAGTTCTGATGGACTGACACAGTTTAGACCCTCAATATCATACTAAACTTCTAAACAAAAAGTTTACTATATACTGCCTAAGTTCAAAGTAGAGAAAACTCACATGTTGTTCCTACCACTGCTTTCTCACTACCTTCCAAAAGGTCCCAAAAGTACAAGGATGACTGCTCCATCTGGTCTTCAACACTGACAAGGAAAAGCAGCAGCAGAACAGAGTGACTTTAGACATACACACATACATGAAGAGCACTACAATGTATGAAATATAACCCACTAAAAGTCAAGATATGCAAATATGCTCATTTTACCCTTTAATATTTGGAAGAAAATACTAAATTCTATAAATATTGATCAAAAGTTAATGTTTTCCTTAAAATGAATAAAAAAGGATATTACCAAATATAACTATTAAGGTATAGACTAAGATTTAAACTACCAGTGCAGTATCATTAGTTATCAAATATGTACCTCAGAAATAAGTATGAAATGGAAACATTCAAAGCTTCACTTAAGATCACTTTATAGAGGGTAGCTTATTTCAACTTGGAGAAAGCTTCATTACCTAAACTGAAGTGAAAAGGAAGCAACCAACAAGCAACAAAACAGGTGGCAATGCAGCAGAGCAGCAGCCTGGAGTGAGGCACGCAGCTCTCTCGCAATCGGAGCTTTAATCAGCTTCTCCCCTGACATCAAGCTAATTTTAATAACAGCTGAATTCTGCTTTGTTCTGCTTCTACAGCTAACGAAGAGTTGGACCAATCCATATTTAACAAAGCAAAAGCATAAAGATCTATCAGCTGATTTATTCCAATATAAAAACAGTAGCTAATTATGGGAGGAAATATTAGGTAGCTTCAATTATACAGTTTAAATTATTAATTCAGGCTAGAGAGATGGCCCAGCAGGTAAGAGCAATGATTGCTCTTTCAGAGGTCCTTAGTTCAATTCCCAGCAACCACATGGTGACTCACAACCATCTGTAATGGGATCTGATACTCTCTTCTGCTGTGTCTAGAGACAGCTACAGTGTGCTCACATACATAAAATTATTAATTCATTTATAACATGAATTCATTTACAACAGCATTACAATGAATATCTACAAAGGGTTAAAAGAATTATCAAGCTTTTTGATGTTGTTGTTGGTTTGCTTGCTTGTTTTTGAGAAAGGGTCTCACCACACCAAGCCAAGCAATATTTGTTCAATCCTTTAGTATGTGTTAATGAGAACATTCAAATTTACTGAATTTCTGAGTGATCTAACAAACACACCTAAATTTCCCATACTAAATCAAATTAGTATTTTCTTTGTAAAATTAACTGTGCCTATAAGAGAAAAGCTACAAGTGCGATAAATTCTATTATTTCAGGAAAATCTTTTCACTGACTGACTTACCTCAGACTTTCATTTCTTTCAGGGCAGGTCAGTTTTGAGAATTTAATGAGGTAGTCAAGTTCTTTTGTAGGTAAATACATTGCACCATTCAAGCCCCCTTTGAAGTCTTTTTGTACATGTTCTTGTGTCAAATTCTGCAATACATACTGAATTTGAAGTATAGTTCGAAGTTTTTTCTTCTCAGCCTCAAGTTTTAGCATATGCTCCCTTCTCTGGGCCTTTTTCTGCGCTTTCAGCAGCTGTTAAAACATATGCAGGTTCACCTATCTCAAACACCTATATTAGCAATTCATATATAACAAAATTCAACCACAAATAGCTAGGATTAGATGATACATTTCATAACTGAAAACCTGAACTGAACAGAGGCTGCGTGTGATGG
This sequence comes from Mus pahari, assembly GCF_900095145.1. Taxonomy (NCBI): domain Eukaryota; kingdom Metazoa; phylum Chordata; class Mammalia; order Rodentia; family Muridae; genus Mus; species Mus pahari. The sequence continues at coordinate 163,247,655 of NC_034591.1, forward strand.
CACACGCCTTTTATCCAAGGACTTGTGAGTTTGAGGCCAGCTTGGTTTATATAATGAGTTCCAGGACAGCCAGGGCTATGTAGAGACACCCTGCCTAAAAAAACAAAACTAAAACTAAAACACTTGAACAGTTTAACCCGTTTCCTTGTCACTGAGTAATAAACTGGCTGATTATTTATGTAACCAGAACACAGAGTTGAAACAGCTCACTCTCACCTCCAAGTTATACTGACCAAAGAACCAATACAGATGTCCACCCTAATCTCAGAGCTTCAAGTGGAGTATGGTGGTACATGAGGAAAATCAGGAGTTCAAAGTCATTCTTAGTCACTGGCAAAATCAGCTTGGGCTACATGAGACTGTCCCTCAAAACAAAACATAAAAACAACAACAAAAAAAAACATTTTCCTTATTTGTATGTATCAAATCTTTTTGGAGCAACTTTTTTTTTTAATTAATTCTGGGGTTTACTTTTTTATTTCTAGGAGAAAAATAAAAATATTAAAAACTTAAATGTTCAGTTTGTAACAACCAAAGACTGACTAAATTATATGAAGCTGAAATCTGGAGAACACAAAATGTCTTCAAACATAATATGCTCAGTATCCTCAACTCAAAAATCCAAAATCTGAACTTGAGTAGCAATGTGAAAATACAAATGAAAAACTTGACATCTAACTCCATGTGATGGCTCAGAGTTAAAATCCAGGCACACACTGGGCTGCTCAGTGGTTAAATGCATTTGCCTCCCAGCCCTGACTGAGATCAATCTTGTGCTCCATATAACAGAGTACAAGTGGCCTTCTGATCTCCACATGTGTGCAATGTATGGCATGTATGTGCACACCACCCCCCAACACACACATGCAAAATGAAGTTAAATATACAGGTACTCTAAAGGTGCTTTATAAAATTACCGTTAGGCTGTGCTAAATGAATTCCATTTAAAAGTCTCATCCCCAAGATAGTTCATTTTATATATGTAATATACTATTCTAAAAACCCAAAACTTTTGACCCCGAACACATGGGACAAGAAACTCAACCTTTTCTTAAAAATACCTATACCAAATGTGTTCTGTCCCCTCTTCAACCGTTAACATTTTAATTGAATTAGGATTATTTTGATTTTTATTTTTTGAAAATTTTATTCATGTATTTTACAATAAACCTTGCCATTTGGTCACATCCAACCCCCCTAATCCCTCCATCTAGCTCACTCCATCCACCCAGCCACCCCCAACATAACTACCTTCTACTTGTTTTTTTAAGCATTTACTTATTTATTTTATGTATGTGAGTATATCATTGATGTCTTCAGACACACCAGAAGAGGACATCAGATCCCAGTACAGATGGTTGTGAGCCACCATGTGGTTGCTGGGAATTCATTGCTCTTAACCACTGAGCTATCTCTCCAGCCCTCAACTGGTTTTTGTTTGTTGTTTGTTTTTTAAAGATTTATTTTATTTATTATATGTAAGTACACTGTAGCTGTCTTCAGACACTCCAGAAGAGAGAGTCAGATCTTGTTAAGGATGGTTGTGAGCCACCATGTGGTTGCTGGGATTTGAACTCTGCACCTTTGAAAGAGCAGTTGGGTGCTCTTAACCGCTGAGCCATCTCACCAGCCCTGTTTGTTTGTTTTTTAAACCATCTTTTTAAGCCCATTAAATCCAATTAGTGCTGCTCATTTGCATATGTGTAGAGTGAAGTGTCATGGGCAACAATGCCAATACTACTCTCCCCAAAGAAAAGTAAACTTCCTTCCTCAGCTGCCATAAACTGCTCAGCTGGGGTGAGGCAAAGGATGTCTGAGAAATAAGGGGCTTGTGATTGTTTCTCATCATGGAGTTGGGTATTAAACACAGGGCCTTATACAAGATTCATTTTTTTTTTTTAAAGATTTATTTATTTATTATATGTAAGTACACTGTAGCTGTCTTCAGACACTCCAGAAGAGGGCGTCAGATCTTGTTACAGATGGTTATGAGCCACCATGTGGTTGCTGGGATTTGAACTCCGGACCTTCGGAAGAGCAGTCGGGTGCTCTTACCCACTGAGCCATCTCACCAGTCCACAAGATTAATTTTTAATAACAATTTGTCTATCAATCTAGATGGAGCTATATTAAATTGATAAAAAAAGACATCAAAAATTGATGCTACTTGTTTCCACTGCAATAATTTCTATGTGCAAATTATGCACCCTGAGTCTATGTTAATGTTCATAACTATATCTTGAAGCTTAACATGTTATATAAGCAAGGTGATATACCATTTAAGTAAAAAGTATATTGCCAGGCATAATGGAACATACCTTGAATCCCAGTACTCAGGAGGCACAGAAAGATAGGCTGTTGTGAGTTCAAGGCTAGCCTGGTAGCCATAAGAAGTACAGGACAACCTGGCCTACATAGTGAGATCCAATCTCAAAAATAATAACTGGCTAGCCAGTGGTGAAACCTTTAATCTCAACACTCAAGAGGCAGAGGTAGGTGGAGCTCTGTGAATTTAAGGCCAGCCTGGTCTACAGAGAAAGTTTCAGGTGGGCCAAGGCTATACAGAAAAGAAACCCTGTCTCAAAAAAACAATAATAATAATAACAACAACAACAACTAGGGCCTGGGAAGATGGCTCAGTAGTTAAGAGCACTTGTTCTTCAGCGAACTCATTCAGGTTCAGTCTCACCTCTACATGCTGGGTTGCAATTTCCTGTAACTCTAGTTCACTATGTAATACCCTTTCTGACTCTTTGGTCACCAGGCACACACACGGTGTACATAAATACATGCAAGTAAAATAATCATATATATAAAATAAAAAATAAGTCTAGAAAAGCAGTGGTGGCACACTCCTTTAATCTCAACAATAGAGAGGCAAAGGCAAGTGGATCTCTGTAAGTTCAAGGCCAGTCTGGTTTAGAGTGAGTTACAGAACAGCTGAGATTACTTGGAAAAAACCTGTCTCAAAAATACATACATACATACATACAACAAAACAAAGTCTAACAATTTGTAAATAATAGTATACCTATTTCCACTAAGAAAACAAAGTCTTCTACTTAGTTTTTATGATTATGTTTCCATAATGTTGGATATTTTTTAAAACAAAACGGCAAAGAAAGAAAAAAATTCTGGGTTTTTTTTTCCTATAAATGGGTTACTGATGTAAGTATCAATATCTTAAAGTCTACAAAAATATATCTAGACAGTCATGGTGGTACATGCCTAAGATCTCAGCACTGGGAAGGCTAATTCAGGTTCACAAATATGAGCATAGCCTGGCTACATTATGAGTTCCAAACAAGCCCTTTTTACACAGCAAGACAAAGGAAAGGACAAAAATAAAGAGACTGTGAAAAATATAAAGAAAGCAAAACAAAAAGAAAATTTTAAACTATATTCCTAAATCCTAATAAATTGAGATTAGAAAATTAAAATTCAATAATAATTCAAAAATATTCAATATTCATTCCTGTCTAAGGGTATGGAATCAACTAACTTTAGTTACTAGTAGAGAAAGGAAACAATGGGAAGGGATTATATAATCAGGACTGTGTTCTGAAGAGAACAAAGGATCAGAAAGGTTTCTTCTGAGACCTAGACATGGATACATCAATCACACTTCCCAAAGCTATAGGGTCTGTGTCTGCCTGAGAGGGGAAAGATACAAGTGTTACTTCTAACTCTCCAAGAGATTTTATCTTCATATATACAAGTAAAGCAATTACCTGAAATGTCTTCAGGATTGTAATATACCATACATATATAGAATACTGGGGAAATGGCTCAGTGGATAAGTACTTGCCCATGCACAGTGTGAGGATAAGAATTCATATCCCCAGAATCCACTTAAAAGCCAGGCAGGAATGGTGGCTACCTGTAACACCAGCATTCAGTAGGCACAGACAGGATCCCTGATGAAACTGACCACTAGACTAACTGATAGGCAACCTCTGGATTCAGTTGAGACCCTATCTGGAGAGCCTTTTTGGGAATGCCGCTTGGCAGAAATATGACATTGGCCAAGGACAAGGAAATGGGCTTCAGGCAGACTTTGGCCATGACAGGAAGTAAGCTCAGGCAGGAATCTGACATTAGAGCAAGACAAAGAAGTAAGCTCAGGCTGGCGGCCTGACAATGGCCAAAGAAGTAAAGATCTGGTTTTAGGGTAGAACAAAGAAGTAGGCTCAGATATCTTGATCATCCTTAGAAACAGT